>NC_137424.1:72378028-72655528 GCF_964374335.1 Astatotilapia calliptera
CACAGTTGAAGTGTACCTCTGGTGCAAATTACTGACCTCTGTCATCATTTTAAGTGGGGGAACTTGCACAATCAGTGGCTGACTAAATACTTTTTTGCCCCACTATATATATATATATATATATATATATATATATATATATATTAGGGCTGGGCCATATTATACCATTCACGGTAATACCGGTATAATGTTAGGCAACGATAGGAAAATGAAATATCGCGATAGAATGGGAGTAAAACGCGCATGTGCAGTGCCTTTGTTTTCATACGCACATGGCCGAGTGTTGAGTGAAACAGATGAACCAGAATTGGTTTGTAAAAATGGTGCAACTTCAGTGATGTGGAACTGGTTTGGTGTTTGTCCGTCAGATACACAACAAAGCACATTTTTTTGCAGAACATGCAAGCGACCGTCGTTATTGTCATATTTGTCGGACTAAGATGCTCTTAAATCTGGGAGTAATCTGGGTCCTAAACTCCGTATGCTTCAGGTCAAACAACACTGCAGCATCACTTAGAGTTAAAAACTGTCTAAATTCTTTCATCTTTAATAAAACGATCAGCATTGCTGCTTTACCAGGTGTAACTATAAAGTTTAACTTCCAGGCATCCATGAAAACAAAAGTTATTACATTTAACGGAGTTAGAAGTTAGCAGGAAGCTAGCGGAAGTTAGCTCGCTCGTTTCGCTAGTTACCTAAGCATGATATAGCACGTTCTGACGGAGAGATTTCTGAAAAAAATCAAACGTACAGCTCTGCTATCACTTCCAACATAAATGAAGACAGGAAACTAAACAGCAGTGACGTTTGTAGGGTTACTGAAGTTGGGCTAGCTGGTATATAATGATGTGCTACGTGATCGCTAGCGACACAGCTATGTTAGCATAACATAAACAGTGAAGCTGGAGGACGAACACTAACACTTTTCCACTTATAAAAGTTAACGTGAAGGTTCTTCATGGTTAGAGACAAATGCAATCGCATGGCAGGATACTGTAAACGTACCAAACTTCAGTCAGGAGAACAACTGAGATAATCCATCCACAATACGAGGTTAGTCATTAATATACTGCAACAACATGGGAATAGAGCAGCTGCCAGAGAATTCAACATTAATGAATCAATGGTACAGAAGTGGAGGAAGCAAGAAGAATGAGTTTAATAAAGTTTGATTTATCTGACTGCTTTGTTTCGCTTAATGTGCCTTATAATCCCGTGCACCTTATGGTCCGAAAAATGCGTACTGCACACTGCAGTTTAATGTTGCAAAGCACCTCTTTTTAACTTCAGTGGATATTATACATGGTTATGCTCAGGATATGTCAGCCCATTTCTACTGGAAATGCCTTTTGGTTAAACTTTCATCAAGGAATTTGCATTTGCACTGTTACATTTTTATAAAGCTTTAATGTACATAAAAACCAGCTTCTTGTTTAAGTGAAAATAAATGGAAGGTTGTCTTTTTGCGCTAGTAATATTGTGGAGTTGTATTTTGTCTCGCATCAATTATATCGTCGGTTATATCGTTATCGCAAATTTTCAAATATATATCGTGATAAATATTTTTGGCCATATCGCCCTGCTCTAATATATATATATATATATATATATATATATATATATATATATATATATATATATATATATATATATATAATATTTGTGTACATGACAGCATTGCTGTCCAGCATTGTGTTTATCAAAACTCTTTTTACAAGTCCTGCTGTGTGTGTGTCCCCCAGGTGATTAACAGGAGGAGAAGAGTCTGGTGGTGCAACGGAGGAACAATTTCATCCATTTGGACTCAGCTCAGTCACTACGGAGGAAACAATCAATGACTTCAACACAAAAGGTGAGAAAAATATCACAGTTACAATTAGGGATGCACCGATACTGGTATCGGGGCCGATACTGTAAAATGTGTGTGTACTCATACTCGTAAAAGTTAAGCGATACCATGAACCGATAATAATGTAGCCCGGATGGGAATTTGGGAGTAGATACTCATAATTCCCATGGACTTAAATGCCACGGTAACATAAGGTGTTCACAGTTGATGTTATGTGATGTAACTGTACCCAGAATGTAATTTGCCCTGTAATATGTCACAAGGTAAATACAGGTAATTAGAGCAATCAAACTGTTATGTTAATCATAAAGTATTATTTTATGGTATGTAACTCTGAATGGAGTTTAAATATTGTTCAGAGTTCTAATTTTCTGGAGGCCCATGAAGGTATCATAAAACGGGACCTGTGTATCTGTTGCAATGGAGGAGGAGAAGAGAACGGCATAGAGAGATGCACGAGGTTAGCTGAACCAAAGTGAGAGACTCGGCTAGTTTTACTGAGGTTAACTAGCACAAAAGAGTGTGTGACTAGAAAGCTAACCGTGTGAGAGCTTCACAACAGAGTGTGGGTGAAGTGACTTTTTGTTTCAACGGTCGCACCACCGTGGAGTGGATTTAGTGTGGGACTGGTGAACGGTGACCTACCGAGCAACGGAACTGTAAGTCAGACTTTTGTGCTCTTACTGGGGAGAAGAGGATTTTTCTCCATCGTCTGGCGTGAGCAGCAAACAGGCCTGCAACAAGTGTGAATGTGAGTGTGTGTGGGGCCCATGTGTGAATATTGTGTGTTTAGTGGATTTATATAACGTGTTTTGGAGTGTATATTAGTGAGTCACTTACCAAAAGGTGATAACATGAGTTGGGTTGTGTAATATAATTTGAAAGGGAATTATTTCATTTATACAGTACAGTGTATTTCATTTGGTTAAGGAATTGGAATATTATTTGAGTTTAAAAAAGGGATGTGTTGTGATGTGTTCAGTAAACGTTTCGTTTGTGTTAAAGAGTTGCCTGGGGTCGTTTCTTTACTACTGGTTAAGTTTAACTTGTGTGTGGTAGAAGTATCGGTTTTTGTACTCAATATCTGCAAGTACTCAGATCCAAGTATCGGTATCGTATCGGTTTGGAAAAATGGGTGTCGTTGCATCCCTAGTTACAATATTACTGAAAGCTGGTGTGTTTTTAAAAACATGATAACAGCAGCTTTATCTTTTGCATCCTGGGCTCATGTCACGATCTGGTACAGGGATTCAACGCAGAGCGGTAAGGTATCTCCAAGGTGTGGTTTATTTACAGTGCAGTGCAATAAATGTACAGTGAAGGGATCCAAAAACTCCGGGGGGAATCACAGGGTAACTCGCTCACGTCTTCTCCGCTCACACTCACACACTTTCCCGTAGCAGGGAGGTCGCAGGTCCGGGGGGGGGGAGATCTGAAGCAGACGAGAAGGCAGGTCACCAACAAATCACAAGTCACGGATATGAAGCACAAGAGCTGTGAGAACACTAACGTTAGGGGTACAATCATCCAGCGACGAGAGGATCTGTGTTTCAGCCTAAAATAGTGCTCCCGGTGATGATGGGTGAGTGTTGTCAGGTGTGTGTGTGGGCCAAGGGCAGGAGCCCACAGTGAGCTCCGCCCAGGCAGAGAGGGAGAAAACAGCAACAGCAATTGTAGCCTTGTGGGGCCGACCGGGCAGGCACGGAGACCATGACAGCTCATCCATATATACAGAATCTACATTCGAATCAGAAACCACAGAAGTTACAAGAAAATACAAAGATCTTTTTTTATAAGCACACATTGAAACAACAATATCATCAGTTGAACTTGAAATTTCTTATGCGTAAAAGATTTTCTCTGCTGATCAATATTTCTTCAATAATGTCATTTTCATTACAACTCTCATTGTAGCACATCATTGTAATGTGATACTGCCACCAGAAGGTGGTGGAAACACACCTACAATGTGTTTGTTGACATGTTTGATTCCACCAATGGAGGGAGTTTCAGTTTGTTCCACGACTGCATTTCACTCACTGCCTCTGTTTGTATCTCTGTCACTGCAGGACCAACATGGAGCGAGAAGTCAGCGCTCTCAGGAGGCCGACAAACCTCACAGAAGAAAAGGAGAGAAAACCTACAGCTGTGATGAGTGTGGAAAGTCTTTTACCCAGGCTGGAGACTTAAAAAGACACCAACTCATCCACAGTGGAGTTAAACCTTACAGCTGTGACTTGTGTGGAAAGTCTTTTACCCTGGCTGGAAGCTTAAAAACTCACCAACTCTTCCACAGTGGAGTTAAAGCGTACAGCTGTGACTTGTGTGGAAAGTCTTTTACCGAGGCTGGAAGCTTGAAAAAACACCAACTCATCCACAGTGGAGTTAAACCTTACAGCTGTGACTTGTGTGGAAAGTCTTTTACCGAGGCTGGACACTTGAAAAAACACCAATTCATCCACAGTGGAGTTAAACCTTACAGCTGTGACTTCTGTGGAAAGTCTTTTACCTGGGCTGGAAACTTGAAAAAACACCAACTTATCCACAGTGGAGTTAAACCTTACAGCTGTGACTTGTGTGGAAAGTCTTTTACCCTGGCTGGAAGCTTGAAAAGACACCAACTCATCCACAGTGGAGTTAAACCTTACAGCTGTGACTTCTGTGGAAAGTCTTTTACCTGGGCTGGAAACTTGAAAAAACACCAACTTATCCACAGTGGAGTTAAACCTTACAGCTGTGACTTGTGTGGAAAGTCTTTTACCCTGGCTGGAAGCTTGAAAAGACACCAACTCATCCACAGTGGAGTTAAACCTTACAGCTGTAACTTCTGTGGAAAGTCTTTTACCTGGGCTGGAGACTTGAAAAAACACCAACTCATCCACAGTGGAGTTAAACCTTACAGCTGTGACTTGTGTGGAAAGTCTTTTACCGAGGCTGGAAGCTTGAAAAGACACCAACTCATCCACAGTGGAGTTAAACTTTACAGCTGTGACTTGTGTGGAAAGTCTTTTACCCAGGCTGGAAACTTAAAAACACACCAACTCATCCACAGTGGAGTTAAACCTTACAGCTGTGACTTGTGTGGAAAGTCTTTTACCCGGGCTGGAAGGTTAAAAACCCACCAACTCTTCCACAGTGGAGTTAAACCTTACAGCTGTGACTTGTGTGGAAAGTCTTTTACCCGGGCTGGACGCTTGAAAAAACACCAACTCATCCACAGTGGAGTTAAACCTTACAGCTGTGACTTGTGTGGAAAGTCTTTTACCGAGGCTGGAAGCTTGAAAAAACACCAACTCATCCACAGTGGAGTTAAACCTTACAGCTGTGAGTTGTGTGGAAAGTCTTTTACCCGGGCTGGAGACTTGAAAAAACACCAACTCATCCACAGTGGAGTTAAACCTTACAGCTGTGACTTGTGTGGAAAGTCTTTTACCCTGGCTGGAAACTTGAAAAGACACCAACTCATCCACAGTGGATTTAAACCTTACATCTGTGACTTGTGTGGAAAGTCTTTTACCGAGGCTGGACACTTAAAAACACACCAACTCATCCACAGTGGATTTAAACCTTACAGCTGTGACTTGTGTGGAAAGTCTTTTACCGGGGGTGGAAACTTAAAAACACACCAACTCATCCACAGTGGATTTAAACCTTACAGCTGTGAGTTGTGTGGAAAGTCTTTTACCCAGGTTGGAAACTTAAAAAGACACCAACTCATCCACAGTGGCGTTAAAGCGTACAGCTGTGAGTTGTGTGGAAAGTCTTTTACCGAGGCTGGAACCTTAAAAAGACACCAACTCATCCACAGTTGATTTAAAGCACACAACTGTGAGTTGTGTGGTAAGGCTTTTGCTCTAAATAGCGACTTACACAGGCATCTAGTTACCCACTCTGGAATTAAGGCGTACAGCTGCGACTTTTTTAGAAAAAGTTTCAGTGACAAACAGTACCAAAATATTCACCTACGGATTCACACTGGAATTGATGTTTCCTGCTGTGATCAGTGTGGGAAACTGTCTACAACCGATGCACAGCTACAACAACTCTCTGAGGAGAGACCTTATAAATGTGACCTGTGTGAGAAGACTTTTAAAGCTCCAAATCAGCTGAAAAAACACCAACAGATCCACACCAGAAAGTAACTCTAGAAGTGCAGTTACTGTGAGGATGTATTGATTTTTTATCTTGTAATTTTAACCTGATTGTTTGGAAAAAGTCTGATCAGTAAACTTATGGAGTTATACTGAATGAACTGTTTTGAACAATGAAGACTCATTTTCATTCAGTAAGCTGAGTGTTGTAATGTAAACAGTAAAATGTAATTGGACGTTGGCAGAGATGCTTTTTATTTCAGGCGACGTTCAGGATAAAAACGTTGAAGGAATTCCCTGATTTACAATGTCTTTGTTTAGAAGTGGAGCAAAGAACATGGATCCATTTCTCAACCCTGTCGTCACTGTGGTGGTGGGAAAGCGTTTCTCTTTGACCTTTGTGGAATCACGAATCCAATCACGAACGGGACCTAAAAGCACATCAACGTAGACACACTGGAGACAAAATGAACTACTGCAAAGAATGTGGGAGAGGCTTCCACACACCAAGTACATTAAAAATACATGACCTCTTCCACAGTGTGGTCAAAAAGCACATCTGTGACCAGTGTGGGTCATCCTTCACCACTGCAGGAGAGACACCATACAAGTGCAGACACTGTGACAAAAGCTTCTCACAATCAGGTCATTGTAACAAACATGAACGAACACACATGGAAGTGAACTTCAGCTGTGACCAGTGTGACAAGAGTTTCAGGAATCTCAGTTCATACTCCGAACACAAACGATCCCACACTGTAAATAAACTGTTTCACTGTTACCAATGTGCAAAAACCTTCACTTCATTATCTGCTCTGTGCAAACATCAGCCTGATCATGCAGGACTGAAATCACTGGATCACAATGAATCTGAAGAGAGAGAAAGATCCTCTTCTGGTTTCAGGGTCAGACTTAAAAACTTTGAGATCAGGCTCCACAGAGTTCAGATGGAATCTCCTGTAAAGAGTGTCAGCTGATGTCACACTTGGATCTGATGAGGTAGCTCTGATTTCTGGACCTGCAGTGAATAATCCTGAATTATACATTTAGGAAGCTGCATGTATAGATATGTGTGGCAGGATGAATGTTATCCCTCGGTCCAACCCACTTTCAGCCTGGCACATTAGGGGGCGCTGGTATAAATAGTGGCCATTTGAGTGTCCCTGCGTCGCTTGCCTGTGATCTCCTTTTTGGTCACCTGACTTCCCTTTGGTGTGGTAGAGATCATTTGCGGGTTATTCTTCTGAAGCCTCCATCGCTGCTGGTCGTAGCTATAGAAGCCTCCTCTGAGCTATTCTGCTTACGTTCTTTGACACGGCTTACTTGGTACGTAATCAACTTTTGTTACGCTCTGTGCCTTCTATTGTTCTTTTATAGTAATTATTTATTATGCTTCGCAGGAAGTGTGGGCCTTAGTTTTGCGCCAAGCTACGCGAACTGAAGTGCTGCTGCTTTGCCTTGCTGTACTTTTACCGTCTGTTCCCGTTGCGAGATTTCTTTCCCTGCTGCTGTCAGCTTTTACAGTGGATGTCGGCGTGGACAACGGCCATATGCATGCCGGTTATCGGAGTCAGCTGCCGTGCATATTGATTGACTGTTAACTTTTCGTCGTGTGGACGGCAAATTGGAGCAGTACGGCGATTCCGTTTGCTCCAGATTTTAGAGTTTTATCCAGATTGTATGTTGTTTTATTGTTTTTGATTTGTAGTTTGGATTTTTGTTACACCACTGGTGGGAGGCCCTTTTTCTAGCTGTAGATCACCAGTGTGGTCCTGCAGTTGGGTTATCCCCCGGCGCTACACATTAGTTTGTTGTAATATATTAAAATTTTCTTTGTTTCTTTTATTCAGATGCGGAGTGCCGACGTGGAGGAGACTAGGGTGCCTTGGTGGTGGGATCCCTTGAGTGCACACACCTGCCTTGTTTAGTTTATTAGTGTGAGTGTGTGATCGTGTGCTGCACTTGTTTTTTGGGTGTGTTTTCTTTCTTTAGTTTGTGTGTGGCATCCCTGCCCCTCCACTGGTAAGCCTCAGCTCTGAATACCTTTTTAAGCATATTTGTACTTGAATATTTATGATTGTGCTTTTATATGGTGTTTTAAATAATTATTAATAAATTGTCAATTTGTTTCTCATTGAACCTCGTCTCTGGACTGAGTATAGCGAACCTAAGTGCCTTCCTGGTGATTTAGTGTTACTTTCAGTATTCTCTGGGTGAAATTCCCAGGGTAGCATTGTCTTTTTAAAACTGCAAAGAGTATTTTCTTTATTTCTACCTCGTCCTGCCACATATGCATATGCAATTTCAATCCTTCATTCATATTTAATCTTTTGCTGTGGTAAAATCTTCTCTTAAATCATTTTCTCCCAAAACTACAAATATTTTCACAGCAGTTGCTCTTAAAGCCTCCAAAATGAACTAAATCTGTCCACCAGCTTTGAAAAAACACCTGCCGTGACGTTATGTCCAGAAAAAAAGAAACTCAAGCTAAACTGGTTTTGGGCTGTACTTCCATGTAATACCAGTTTATACCAGAAGATGAACCAGTGAGGCTGTGTAACCTTTATTCAATTAGGCAAAGAACACAATCTTATTCACAGTGGCAGCAAAGAAATGTTGAAAGTTAAAAACAGCAGCACACATCAGAACCATTTTAAAGATCACAGGTGACTACTTTTACTTAATTCAAATTCTGTTAAACCTCTATTTTTTGCTCCTCCTTTCACTTTAGTGTATTTAGTCCTTGAAGTCCACATGTTGTTTTTTTAATGAATTTTGATCCACATGTTTGCAGCTGTTTTCTTGTTGATTTGAAGTTTGTATTATGAAATCCTGATAATGTTAAAGTGTTAGTTATATTTGATGAAGTCTGTGTAGAGTTTATCTTATTAAACAGTTTGGTGTGAAAAATAAAGAAATGGTCTCAGAACAAGTAGTTTGACCCATTATTTCTGATTCAAACTAATTTAACTGTTTTCAGTGGTACATGTGGAGGTTTATCACAGGAGGCGACTTGGCTGTTCTCCACTCACACTGAAGAAGGATCCTGCAGCTAATTAAAAACTCTAAAATGATCTTGAAGGAAAATTTGTTTGATTTTTCTTAAAAACATGCTGTTGGCATGAAGCTTTGAGACAGTGTTTTTAAGAGTCATTGTGGTTAACATCTCACACATTCCAATAAAGCAGATGTTCCTGCATTGCAACAGCGGTTTGTAGTTGCAATGCAGGATCGTGCTGCGTCTCGTCTACAGGACTCTCATGGAGCACCACTTTGAAACTTTATGACTCTCTCTGCAAAATACAATATATAAAGACCAATGCTGGGCAATTAATTATATAGTTACTTCTTCAAAAAAGTTACTGAGTATTGCAAACAACAAAGATTTTTGCAGCTGTTTACCTAAAAATGCTGCTAAGGGATTTTTCTTAAACATTTCAAACTATTTACAGAACAATCAGGTGTTCTGCATCAAATCTGATGCCACACAAATTATTTGTGCCTCTCCAAAAAATAATTTCTGTCCACTATGAGATAAAGGAGAACATCAAAAGCCTGATACCTGCAGGCCTGACAACAGGAGATGTATCACTCCTGTAACATTTAGCAGCCACCTCATTGTTCTGACACACACAACAAAACTATTGACTACACTACACACTAACTACACAAGATTTGCGCTAAACGTTGCAAATCTCTCACATCTCAAAACACTGCCGTCACGCCTAAATTTTCCTCTTCTTAACAACTTCTGTTTCTTAACAACCAAATGCCATGTTTTGATTGATCGGCATGGTACATTTTTTGACCAATGGGAAAGGGTGGGGTGTTTTGGTTTTGTCTTTGCTCACAGGCGGAGAGTGTTTTATAACGTTTTCTTTATAAAATGCCGTTTTTACCATTTCTTCCCCCAGTAAATATAAACAACAATATTCTGGAAGAAAACCAAACACTGGAGGTTTTTTTTTAAACACAACTCTGTTTTTTATGTGGCCTATCAACACAATTTGAAAACTGGTATAAAGTCCACTCTTTTTACGTCACTTGTTCCATCTGTCCTGCTCACATCTCCAATGGTTGTACATGTGTTCATTAACGTGGCTTCACTCCACATTAGCCACGCCACTTTGCTAGCTAAAACACCGGTGTCGGCACATAAGGACGCTGTCATAGCCTGTCAACGACGTTAATTAGCTGCGCATATACGAATTTGAATCACGTGATTGGCTGGACTATGGGATGAGGTGCCATTGTTCTAATCCCATACTGGAGCAGCCAGTCACTTACTGACTAACACTGCAAAACAGAATTGTTAACGTATTTACTTTAATTTCAATTCCGGTTAGAATTTAATTTTATGTGCAACACAGATTTTTTCTGCACAGACACCGTGCCAGCAGTGTGCAATTGAGCACACGCGCAGTTTAGAGGGAACATTGGTGATGATTATCAGAAAGTGAACAAGGTCTCATGGTTTGATGCTTGTCCAATGCCTGAGTTGACCTGGACTGGTTAAGCACTGCTTGTCTTATTTTATGATGCTGGATTTAACCAACGCTTACTGGCAGATTCCCTTGTCTGCAGAGTCCAAAGACAAAAACGGCCTTCTCCACTCTGTATGGTTCGTACCAATTCGTCACACTTCCGTTTGGCTTATTTGAAGCCTCGGCCATTTTTCAGCACCTCATGGACAAGCTGGCTCT
This sequence comes from Astatotilapia calliptera, assembly GCF_964374335.1. Classification (NCBI taxonomy): domain Eukaryota; kingdom Metazoa; phylum Chordata; class Actinopteri; order Cichliformes; family Cichlidae; genus Astatotilapia; species Astatotilapia calliptera. The sequence goes on from NC_137424.1 coordinate 72,388,672, forward strand.
CTCTCTCTCTCTCTCTCTCTCTCTCTCTCCTTTTATGGGAATGTCTGAATTTCTATACATACAAAGTTACCTCCTTTTTCAGCAGATAAGCGAAAGGTTTTGTCCTTCTAAGGAAAAATTATCAGTTCCATACATGCCACTCCTACTGCTGTGGAAACTTGCTTTAAGTTTAAAGGATGTTCTGAATGCCCTGGGCGGTTTTTCTGTGTCACATCGGTTGAGCAGTGACCGCCCATGTGCATGTAAAAAATAGATATCTGAGTTGTAAGTTTCTTTGCCTTCTAACAACTTTCTCCTCACAATCGTGTTTGTTGTACAGTGTTATTTTTAGTGCTGTGTCTTACGCCGAGTTTTATTTTGTTAATGCTGTATAGTTTTCACGGTAGCTTTGGAGAGAAGTCTTCAAATAAACCAGTGACAGAAAATCACTTGCGTCTGCCTGTGCTTCGAGGGAATTATACTCATGTAGCTATGATGATGTTTGCTAGTTCACCTTACATGCATTAATGTAATAACATGGTTAGCGTACTCAACGTGAATTACACATGAACAACATTAAGCTACTCACGCAGAGAAGAACGGCTGCTGCCATCTTCGTCCGTCATCATTTCTGCTACAATGGCAGGGCTAGGGGCCAGGACTCTACTCTTCGTGTTTTTGGGGGATGTTGCTAATTCTGGGACCGATAACAGGCACCACACCTGCAGTAGATGTACACGGTGTGAGGTCTCAGCAAGCTATCAAATACGGCGCATTTCTCGGCTTTTAAAAAAACGCTATGAGGTGTTACCTCCTTTGACAGTATTGCAGTATCTGATTAAAGCACTTGTAGCAGGCTGCTGAGTTTGCATCTTTTGCTGTGAAGTATATAGCCGCTAAGACTGGTAGACCTAAATCTTCACCACCACGTCTTTATACATACAAGCGCAAAGGGGAGTGAGCGGGTCAGCGCTCAGGGCACAGAAACTAAGCTGGCCTCAAACACACCATTTATTTTCAGGATAAAACACAGTCAGAACCCCAAATACAAGCCAAAATCCCCGTATACAATAAAAGTAGTGTTGCAACCCGCTAAAAACCCTGCCGGCAGAAATAACTATACACCATTAAAACAAGGCTAAAACATGTTTTCCACATACTAAAACCACTCTCCCACAGTCCCATAATCCCACAGTCCAGCCACACATGGGCGAATGGTCCTTATATGAAAGAGACAGGAGAGGAACTTCTCTTCCAGTATGGTAAAACTCGTCAGCAACAGACCAGGGAGGGGGCTCCTATCGCAGACCTGTCTCCTCCTGACAGCGCGTCGCCGCACAGTCCCGTCCCACTCCACACCTGAACACGGCCTCCCTCGTCTCACCGTCAGATGCAGGCGGAGGGGCATCCCTGCCCTGTCGTGCATTGCAGCCATCGCCACCCACTGTTGCCGTTCCTGCCGTTAGGACTGGATCGCCGAACAACTCGCGGCGCCCCACAGTCAGGCAGCAGTTCGTTCCACACACGTGCGGGGTTGCACGCGTTCCTTTTTCGCCTCCTCACCCTTCGTGCGTCACTCCTCTCTCCTTTTGTCTCTGCGCTCACCATCCCCTTTAACAGGTCAACCTGGCGGCTGATAGGCCACCTTGGGGAACGCCCCCACCTCACAGGTGCCTACAATTATCTGTTTAGTCCACAGTGGGTTAAAGGAACATGGTACAACATTAACACAAATATAAATATGAGGATAAAACCATGCAGTATAAATATCAATAAACAAACATGCAATATAAATATCCCAATAAAATCATGCAAATAAAATCAACACTATGTACCAATAAACAGATTGATAAAACATAAAAACACAAATTTCCGCTGTGTGACAAGTACAGCCAGACTTTTGACCGCTTCGCCTTGGGCATTTTTAATCTGTAGCTCTGATCTAAAAGAACGTACGTACCTGGACCCGCCTACTATCCTCGGAAACGTAAAATGATTGGCTGGAATCTAAAGTGCATCACAGCTCAGGAAAAAAAAGCACCGAAATGTGCGCTGCTTTTCTGTCTGGTTACTACCGTTTATGTCAGAACCGGTGCCATCATGGCACCGGATACCGGTATCCATCCCTAGTCATATATTTACTGTTTTGCTGTTTCTAATGGCGACCAGGGGTTCCATTATCTGGTTGGTATTGTTAGTGATTAATTGTTGGATTGGGAATTTAAAATAGTGTAATAAAGAAAAAACACTTTAGTTCTTATGGAGTCTTTTATTGGGTTTATGTGACATACAACTAAAATGACAGCTTGTAAAGGTGAAGAGACAGTGGGACTGGCCATCCTACCTGTGTCAGAGAAGAGCCAAGGTTAAAGCTGTCTACAGTTAATCATTTGTGAGTAACCTAAATAAGGTACTCACCTGTCCTGGTTGCTTCTTGCAGGATGTGGAGCATAAGAGTGAAAGCAGCTTAATCACCTGTTTAAGGGCTCTTGGAGCAGACCAGTGTGCCAGGTTAGGGAGTATGGATAAAGAGGGTTTTAATATACAGTATATAGTAATGGGTGAAGCTTATGTTATTGGTTTGTTTATAGTACGTGTTGGAAATATGTATATGTTTGTGATGTGCTTTAATGTTATTGCATGTTTGTGTGTGTGGAGGGTTATGTTTTCATTTTGATTAGTTAACCCCCATACTTGGGCTATTCCGGAAGAGTATAAAAGTGGTAAATGGCCTGCATTTGTATAGCGCTTTTCTAGTCCATAGGACCCCAAAGCGCTTTACACTACATTCAGTCATTCACCCATTCACACACTGGCGATGGCAAGCTACATTGTAGCCACAGCTGCCCTGGGGCGCACTGACAGAGGCGAGGCTGCCAGACACAGGCGCCACCGGGCCCTCTGACCACCACCAGTAGGCAAACATGGGGTTAGTATCTTGCCCAAGGATATTTGGCATGCAGCCAGGAGGCAGCCTGGGATCGAACCACCGACCTTCTGATTAGTGGCTGACCTGCTCTGCCACCTGAGCTACAGCCACCCCAAAAGGAAGCTATAGTTAGTGTTCTTGTGCTCCTATCATGTTCCTTCATTAATAAAGTGCCAATCCATGGATGTCTTTTACTCCAGTCTTGCGTCATATTATTGGACAGAACCTATGACCGTCGGCCACAACTGACACTGTTATTGAACTGTTTAGCCAGAAAGACACTGTAGAAGACAATGTGATGTGTTTATTGATATGAGTAAGGAAAGTAATTGTTATGAAAGAAGATGTTAGTTAGAGAAAATGAACCAGTAAAGAGAGTATATTTCACTGAGGATGTGAAATAAGTAAATGTAATTGATGTGAATGAGGAACCTGCTGAATTATATATTGAAAGCTCATGGTAGTGTTTATATAGCATTTGTTTGTGTGAAATAAATCAGACTCAGACACAATCTGGAGGAATACAGAGACACATGGTGTCTTCCTTACTCCGCTCTTCACCTGCTTTTACAGGTAACATATTTGTCATCATGGTCTTCATCCTTGGGACCCGTAACAAATCTTGGGGGCTCGTTCAGGATTGTCGACACCTTGCAGTTGATACTGATCCAAAAATGACATCTGGGACCAGGACGGGAGCTGATGCGAGCTGAAAGTTGGAGCCGAGACTGATCCATGGTTGCTAAGACGGTGGGTCCAGTGGGCCTGGGTCAGCAAGAGGTCGACGCAGAGAAGGCTTCCCTGATGCAGAGATAGTTCGTGGAGTGCTCAGGATATTAAGGCCTGGAACTTTTAAAGATATGTTAATCAATAAAGACGATTTGACTGTACTTGAACTGAAGGGGTTTCTCCATGCCCACCTGAGAGAGAAAAATAGTACAGAACTCTTTCAAGAATTAATGAGTGCCAGAAAAGATGAAAGTGAGACACCACAGCAGTTTCTCTACCGGGTGAAAGGGTTGAAGCAGTGGGTCCTCTTCATATGGGACCCAACCTAACCTTAACAGTAGCAAACCAAGTCTCCCCTCGCCAATCACATCAGAAGTAGTTAACCAGCAGCAGGGTGAGGCACTCGCTACGTCTGGTGTTATGGCACCCCACACTAAGTGTGGGGCAGTTGCTAAGCTAATCAGTAAGAAAGCTCTCATACATTGCAGTTTGAATGGCTTAGCAGTGAAAGCAGTACTTGACACATGTGCTCAAGTTTGCATCATAAGTAAACATTGGAAAGACTGATACTTGCCTGACTTAGTCATGCAACCTCTGTCTGAAATCATCAAGGAAATTGATGAGTTGAAAGTTTGCGCAGTCAACGGGGAAACCATATAATTTGATGGCTGGGTACCCATCATGATCAACTTACCGGGGGGTGAAGACCCCAGCCTCTCCGTCAGTATTCCGGTCCTCGTTAGTACCTTGCCTGTGGACAAACCATTGATCGGTTTCAATGTCTTGGAACAGATCATTGAGGAGCAACTAGAGCAGTTGATACCTACTCTTGTTACCTTGCTGTGTAATGCCATCTGTCTTCCCCCTGAGAATGGTGAGGTGGTCAGAAGCTTCATTCAGACAGTAGAGCCAAGCATTACACAAGGGTACTTGAGAACAGTTGAAAGGGATGTGATTATCCCTCCTGAACAGGTCACCTGGTTAAAGTGCCCCGTTCCATCAACCATGAATCCGCTTGATTGTTTTTAGTGCTGTTTGAGGATGATGAGGGCAACCAGGCCCTAAAGCGGTTCTATGTCTTGACAGGGTTAGTTGAAATACAGAATCCAGCTAACCCATACATCACCATTGCTCTAAGTAATGACACCAAACATGATATGACCTTGACAAGCAAGATGGCCCTGGGCACCTTACAGCCAGTTGAACGTATTGTGGAGGTTGAGGCCTCAAACGAGTGCCCACCTGCAATAACAGTTCGCAAGATAATGGTGGAGTCAGCTGGACCTCTCCCAATGTCGTGGTATCCGCCAGTGAATCTTGATCATTTGGAAGAGGAACAAAAAGAGATTGTCCAGAGAATGTTGTTTGATGAGTGCAGGGTCTTTGAGTGGGATGGGAACAATATTGGTTGTAATCCTGATCTGAAAATGGTGATAAACCTAAAGGATGACAAACCAGTGCAGAGAGCATATACCTCCTTTGCGTGGTCTTGTAGACGGGGATACAACATCCTCCCACGGATTCCTATCCTATTCCTGTCTAAACGGCCCATCTGTGTCTCCTAAAGGATGACATACCAGTGCAGAGAGCATATACCTCCTTTGTGCGGTCTTGTAGATGGGGATACAACTTCCTCCCATGGATTCCTATCCTATTCCTGTCTAAACGGCCCATCTGTGTCTCCTAAAGGATGACATACCAGTGCAGAGAGCATATACCTCCTTTGTGCGGTCTTGTAGATGTGGATACAACTTCCTCCCATGGATTCCTATCCTATTCCTGTCTAAACGGCCCATCTGTGTCTCCTAAAGGATGACATACCAGTGCAGAGAGCATATACCTCCTTTGCGTGGTCTTGTAGATGGGGATACAACTTCCTCCCACGGATTCCTATCCTATTCCTGTCTAAACGGCCCATCTGTGTCTCTGTTCCTGTCCGTGATGTGGCCTCCCATGATTTACGCACCGTCTGTGTGGGCCTGGATCCTTGTGTCATCGATTCACAGAGAGTTGGGGAATGGCTTTCAACTCTCTGTGAATGGTACTCATGGCCATTGATCAGTGTGCTTTGGTCAGTGGGCGTTCTCAATGGTCATGAGAATTTGTATATTAATGATCAAGGAACTGACCTCCCAGATCATTGTTACTTCAGTGGGCTGTTTTCAGTCATTATGCAAATGTACTGTTTATAAGATTGGGGAATCCTGCAGTCAACTGAGACTGAAGAAGTCACATGGATGAGTGACAAAACGTTTCTCCCACTGAAAACGTTACATCCAGATGAACAGAATCAGCTTTTGGAGATTTACTTAACTGCTTGATTGAGCATGTATTAAGACACTTTAAAATTTAGTTTTTACTATTACTATTACTAGGATATTACCAGGATAAGCTCACAAAGCTTTCTGCTATACTTCAGTTTCTCATTAAAATAAATAAATAAAACTTTCAGATCTTGGTACATCACAAAAACAGACATAAAAAAGGCCATTCATTTGGTTTACATGTAAATATTTATTTAGCCGCAGCTATTTTATTTATCTGGAGATGCCCGGGGAAGAGGTTCATCACGTTTGTGGGAAAGTGGCTTTGTGGTTTCCCCTTGGGTATTACACATTTCTTAATTAACTCCACCTCCTCCCTCCAATCAAGGCTGCTCACCGGCCCGGACAGCCGGTAAATTCACAGCCTGGTACGCCGGTCCCGTCGTCTACACCACCATTACCATCTGTTCAATCGTCTGCAGCTGCAATGACGCCGGAGGGACCCGCTCTGCCCGAGCAGGAAGAATGCTTTATTGGCCATATGCAGGTTGCCCCGCAGAGGAATAGGACCCCCCCCCCCCCCCCCCCGACTTACACACACAACAAAGACATCACATGGGAATACAGTCGGAGATCGGCAGCGTTACAGAGAAAACACTGAAAAAATTACACAACAATGGGTAAAGTACAAGAGGAAAAAAAGAGACCTCTTCTCACGCTGGGCACCTATGGGAGGACAGCATGAGAACAGGAATAAAAAAAAAACAACTCCTCTGCACAGAGAGCACATTAATGTCCACATCACAACATTAGAGCACGTGACAAGCCACAGGGGTTGGATAGAGGGATGGGGGGTAATTGGAAGGAACACAGCAGTCGTCCTACACAGCGCTACCATTTCAGCACGGCACACAGACCCGCCGTCTTCCCCCACAGGAAACAAGCATCGAAGGCGTTTGGAAAGGGAGGGGGATGAGTGTGTGCTTATAAGTGTAAGTGTATGTGTGTGCGTGTCCAGAGTCCAGCTGAGACAGTGTCCTTCGCTCTATCAGGCTAAGTAAACAGTCTGCCAGCCAACCCAGGTGGCCTTGCGTGGGATGGGAAGAATAGTCATCACACAGTCGTTATCAGGGAGCTGTTTTGGTGGGCTCCAGCCTTGGGCCTGAGCAGCTGGCGCCGTGGTGTCCATATGTTGAATATTGTTGATTTCTCCTTTATGTGAGCAGCTCCGAATTTAGCACTCTGACACTGGTCTCTCGATCTCGCGTTGGAGAGCCGCGAGCCCCCCCATGATGGTATCAAACTTCTGTTCCGTGGTGTTGTCATTCTTTTGATTCTGAGACCCCACGACTGCGATGTGATCCAACTTTCGCTCAAGGGTGTCATTGTGAGCAGGCCCCTCTCTGATGTATCCCATCATACGCTCAATGGTGTTAGTTTGAGTCTTCACAGCAGCTGTAAGCATCTCCAAGGTGTTAACCATGCTGCGTTCGGTGTGAGAGGTCGCGCCTCGTCCCATCGCTTCAATTCCAGCGGTCAGCCTTGGGGGGGTTTGACCAGCTGGTTTCGCTCTCTTATTTCTCCGATAAGTCAGGGCCAAGCCAGCTCCGATCAGCAAGAACCCTGTTATCATGGTTCCGAATAGGTACAGTGGGGCAAAAAAGTATTTAGTCAGCCACCGATTGTGCAAGTTCCCCCACTTAAAATGATGACAGAGGTCAGTAATTTGCACCAGAGGTACACTTCAACTGTGAGAGACAGAATGTGAAAAAAAAATCCATGAATTCACATGGTAGGATTTGTAAAGAATTTATACGTAAATCAGGGTGGAAAATAAGTATTTGGTCACCTCAAACAAGGAAAATCTCTGGCTCTCACAGACCTGTAACGTCTTCTGTAAGAAGCTTTTCTGTCCCCCACTCGTTACCTGTATGAATGGCACCTGTTTGAACTCATCATCTGTATAAAAGACACCTGTCCACAGCCTCAAACAGTCAGACTCCAAACTCCGCCATGGCCAAGACCAAAGAGCTTTCGAAGGACACCAGGAAAAGTATTGTAGACCTGCACCAGACTGGGAAGAGTGAATCTACAATAGGCAAGCAGCTTGGTGTGAAAAAATCAACTGTGGGAGCAATCATCAGAAAATGGAAGACATACAAGACCACTGATAATCTCCCTCGATCTGGGGCTCCACGCAAGATCTCATCCCGTGGGGTCAAAATGATCATGAGAACGGTGAGCAAAGATCCCGGAACCACACGGGGGGACCTGGTGAATGACCTGCAGAGAGCTGGGACCAAAGTAACAAAGGTCACCATCAGTAACACACTACAACGGCAGGGAATCAAATCCCGCAGTGCCAGACATGTTCCACTGCTGAAGCCAGTGCATGTCCAGGCCCGTCTGAAGTTTGCCAGAGAGCACATGGATGATACAGCAGAGGATTGGGAGAATGTCATGTGGTCAGATGAAACCAAAGTAGAACTTTTTGGTATAAACTCAACTCGTCGTGTTTGGAGGAAGAAGAATACTGAGTTGCATCCCAAGAACACCATACCTACTGTGAAGCATGGGGGTGGAAACATCATGCTATGGGGCTGTTTTTGTGCCAAGGGGACAGGACGACTGATCCGTGTTAAGGACAGAATGAATGGGGCCATGTATGGTGAGATTTTGAGCCAAAACCTCCTTCCATCAGTGAGAACTTTGAAGATGAAACGAGGCTGGGTCTTCCAACATGACAATGATCCAAAACACACCGCCCGGGCAACAAAGGAGTGGCTCCGTAAGAAGCATTTGAAAGTCCTGGAGTGGCCTAGCCAGTCTCCAGACCTCAACCCCATAGAAAATCTGTGGCGGGAGTTGAAAGTCCGTGTTGCTCGGCGACAGCCCCAAAACATCACTGCTCTCGAGAAGATCTGAATGGAGGAATGGGCCAAAATACCAGCTACTGTGTGTGCAAACCTGGTAAAGACCTATAGTAAACGTTTGACCTCTGTTATTACCAACAAAGGTTATGTTACAAAGTATTGAGTTGTATTTTTGTTATTGACCAAATACTTATTTTCCACCCTGGTTTACCAATAAATTCTTTACAAATCCTACCATGTGGATTCATGGATTTTTTTTTTCACATTCTGTCTCTCACATGAAGTGTACCTCTGGTGCAAATTATTGACCTCTGTCATCATTTTAGGTGGGGGAACTTGCACAATCGGTGGCTGACTAAATACTTTTTTGCCCCACTGTAGATATCTTCAGCGTCCTCGATCGACAGTCCCGCCAGGCACAAGATCCTCCAGGTCTGCCACCCATCCATCGTGTATTCGGCAGGGAAAGTCCCTCCAGGGCATTCGGGCTCTCCCGAGCCCAGACATCTCGTTGAGAAAACGGTGTCAATAGCATTCAGAGACCAGTTGATCAAATCCATAATTCTCTTTTAGGTTTTAGAGAACGACAGTGAGAGACTGTTCGAGGGAAAAGTAATGCACACGAGACAAGACAAGGACACAAGAGGCTAAGCAGGGAAGATAAGGGGAAGGAGGAGAGGAGAAAAAGTGCGACCGCCTTCACCGAGAGCCAAGAGAAGTTGTTATATTCACTTATATGTGTGAATTCACAGGTGGAATAGGGGTTAAAGGTATCATCAGACTTGGGAAGTTGCTGCTTTCTACAAACAGGAAGTGAAATAGCACAACCAACAACTGTAATACTTGCATTAACAACAATAATAACAAAACAAACTACTACGACAATCAGTCAGACATATCACTCCAGCAGATCCATCCATTTGGTTCCTCCTGGCTGACCTGAAGGTAAGAAACATATGTAGGGTGTCAGCTGTCAAGTAGGTGATGAGTGAAGTAAATAAGTAACTAAAACTTAATAATATAGCACTTTTTTTAGACAAGAATCTATTACAAAGTGCTTAACTTATTATTAAAAATACAGCACATAGAAACAACATAATACACAGGAACATCATCAAAAATATTTTTATAGTTGATCAGAAATTTACTGTAACTGTTTTGTCTGGGAGTGTTATCTACTGAAACTGAATTGTAACTGAATCTTGGCTCCATCCAAACATCCCCAATGCCTAGGTGGAGTTACCAAGCTGGACATTACACCATCAGGATCACACCAAATACTCCTGTAAGGAAAGGTGCGACCAGAGCAGAAAGCAACCAGGGTGTCCATATCATTGTTGGGGACTTTAATAAGGCATGTGTGAAAATTGTACTCCCCAAATTCCACCAATATGTTACATGTCCTACCAGAGGGGTAAGGACACTGAACCATGTGAAGATATCAAGCAGGCCTACAGACTGACACCCCTCCATGACCTAGGACAATCTGACAGAATCTCTCTGCTCCTCATCCCTGCCTACATCCCCCTCAGGAAAAAAAAAAGCCCCTCCAAGCACCCTGGTCATGGCTACAGACCTATAGCCGTCACAGGAAAAGATACGCGAGGATGGTCTTCATGGACTACATCTCAGCGTTCAACACCATAATCCCAGACATTTTTACCACCAAACTGGACCACCTTAAACCTGATCCTGATTTAAATATTTCCTCATCAACTGGCCCCAAACAGTCCATGAGTCCAGCAGCCACATCTCTGTCAATCTCACCTGGGCCCACAACACCAACATGTTGGTAAAGAAGGCCCAGGAGCAACTGCATTTCCTCCTTGTCCTGAGAAAGAATAACCCAGACCGGAAGCTGCTGTGAGTCTTTTACTGTGCTTCAGTGGAGAGCGTACTCTCCTACTCTATTAGGTACGCAGGGGCCACAACTGAGAACAGAAAGGCTGCACAGAGGGTAATTAACCCCACAAAAGAAAAACATTGGCTGCCCTCTGCCACCCATGGAGGCCATTGCCATGTCCTCCATTCTCAGGAAAACCACTGTCATCATGGATGACCCCTTGCACCCCACCCACCACCTGTGTGACCCGTGCCCTCTGGTCGGTACCTAAGGTCAGTCACTTTCCACACCTCCAGAGTCCGAAACATTTTCTTCTGATTCAGACTCTAAACAAGTACTGTCCCTGCTGGTGACTTCTTGTGACAATTGGATAAACCTAGAATCTCAGCTCACAATAACTTGATGTCATCTTCTGTAGGCCTTCATTTTAATGTAGCTAATCAAATGCAAAGATAGGGTCTAGGACTATGATCACAACATTGTGTGAAAGAAAGACGGAGGGCGGAAACTGTGAAGACAGCAACTGTGGTGGTACAGGCCAGGTACACGGAGCGACACAGAGACAATGATCTGGAATTAATTGCAGGTACATTGGGAAAAGTGATAGAAAAGATCAAAAATGGATCAGGAAATTGAATTTCTAAAATGTTAATATTTGTCAGAGCAAAATCAAAAAATTCATCTAAGTGCTGCTCATATCTACCTGTAGCTGGAGGAGAGGTGACATTCACTGGCCCTGAAAGAGTGTCCTGTTTTGAGTCAGGTATCTCTGCTGCACCATCCACTGTGTTAAATAAACAATGGCCTGCTGCAAATCATATCAAAAGAACAACAATTATTACAAAACAAATGTCCCCTGACAAACAAAAAAGTGTTGATGAGGAGGATTTTTTTTGTCTAGGCTTTAAACCACATGTCTGTTCTTCTGAGCACTAATATACACACAAGAAATAGGCTTTTATGAAAACACTAAATCAAACACTGCTAACAGTGGGAATAAAGGAATTATTTTACTGCATTAATAATATAACTTTATCATTAAATTGCATTAAACTGTTTATCACAGCTACTGGCATCAGATTAACATTTTTATTGCATGTGCAGCCATAATCATTGTATACACACATTTGCATATTGTGCTTAGTGATCGGCAGATGAAGCTTCATGAAGCACTGAAGCGTTTCATCCAATTGGTTCATCCCAGCGCAAAGCTTCTTAAAGCTTCATTTGCTCTAGTAGGACACCTACTGGACATAAAAATATTAGTTGGCACGAATTTGAAGAATGTGGCCTTTTGCACACAGCCTGTAAATCTCAACAACAAAAGGAGTGTGTAAAACATGTATATTGTAGTGATGGCAGTATACTGTGTATATTTATACTGGCAGTATGGAAAATGATTTTTTGGAAATGCTTAAAATGGAAATGATCATTTACTGTGAGGTGAGGTGTGGTTGGGGTGTGGACAGTAGTTGTGCTTTTGTAACGTTGAGGTATGGACAGCTACACACTGAGGCTTTGAGCCTCAGTCCTGCCTGTTCACATTTTATTCTGTAAAAACTAAATTTTCACTGCTTTTATAACCTTTAGTGGGGAGATCGTAGCTAGGATTTAATGATTTAACAAATCTTTTGAATCCTTTGTCCTCCACAATGCTAAATGGCTGGGAGTCCTCAATCACCATGCTAACCAGGTCTTCATCTATTTGAGATTGTTCTCCTGAGGAAAGACAATAAAGATAAAGCACAAATATAAATATCACACACGTAACTTATAACAGCTGTATAATATTGTTATATCATTTAGTAACATTACTGCATGCTATATTATCATGGCATTTGATGGCTCACCTGGTCTTGCTCCACAATCGGTGTTCCCCTTATTCTCATGCAAAGCTCTGTAGTGCCTAAACATGGATGAGGTGTTGTTGTTATATCCCAGCTCCCTGGCACATAGCAAACACTTCACCTTGTACAAAAGTACAGACAGCTTAACATAAATTGTATTGCACCATCAGTATTATGAAAATACATCTTCTGTAGAAATTTACATACCTTGTTGGGAGGAATAAGATCAAAATGTTCCCACACAGGGGAGGACATCCTCCTCTTCTTAGCTGGCTCCATTCTCTCCTGACTTTCTCTCCTCACTCTCATAAACCTCCAAACTGTCTCCAAACTCTCACTAACCGCAACTCTCCATCAAACACCTACATTTTGAATGAAGTCTGAGGGGTTTATATCGCTGTCATATCTCGCGGCAAAGTTCGAACCACTTCATGAACCAGTCATGTGGTACAGCCGGGCAGCGAGGCTTTGGACGTCATCATTTTCAGCTCCTCCCATTAATGAAGCAAGCCTCGATACGCGCATCGCGGAAACGCCCCCTCCATTACTCGACACAAGCTTCGAAGTCTCGATACAGAACGTCACATCAGTAGTTGTGCTCATAAGAGTTGATTCTCAGTCTATTGAAGGTTTCAAGCTTTGTGAAGCGCGATGTCTTCACAATCTATTGTGTAAGGTGATTTGGAGCAATGGAAGGTTAAAACAGCATTCACGCTTACAATTGAGTTGAATTGAGTTGTTTGGAGAAGATCTATGCTGATAAGTTGCAGTGTACATCTTCCCACACGTGTACTCAATAAATCATCATTTGACTGAACTCTTCTGAGCCAGTGTTGGTTTGTTCCTTGCCTCAATATTTCGAATCGGGACACTACCAATACAGATCATTCACAGCTAGGCTAAAATAGAAGGATCTCAGTGATCGTGAAAACAGAGCTATTTAGGAGCAATAAGGCAGCGCAGCTAAAAGAGCCGAAGATCTCAAACACACTGAACACTCCTCACTCACTTGGAGAACCAACTTTCAGATTGATGAGCTTCAAAGGTTTTCCAGCTCTCTTGATGACATGACACTCGTATGTTCCAGCATCATCTTGTCTCACATTCTTCAGAATCAAAGACACGTCTCCATCAACTATCTGTCTGTCCTTCAGATCCACCTGGTTCTCAAAAGATGGATGCTGGTAATCTGGAACAAGTCATCCATGCTGATATAAAAGGACAAGTTCTTCATCTTCCAGGTCAGTTCTGCTCCACTCTACAACTATGACGATGTGGGCTTGAGCTTGACATGTCAGAGTGACGTCCTGTCCAGACTCAGCTGTGATGATTTTGTGATCTGAAAAAGAGGAAACAACACAGCGCAGCGAGGTTAAAGGTCAAAGTAACACTGTTCACTTCTACAGCAGTCAATCAGAGTGATGATGAGACAGCACTAAACTGTACTTACACACAGAGAATTTTCAATAATATCACTTATCACAAAATTAATGTGTGCAGGCTCATGTTGCCTGCACACACACAGACAAACGGAATGAATATGAAATAATCCTACTCAATTTCTTTGTCTTTATCTATCATTGAAATGGCATTTATCTCCTGACAGGTAAAACTCACCTGCAGAGGTAAACATGCAGAGGCTGAATAACAACAAAGCTAAGCAGAGTGATGCAGTCACAGCAGACATTTCCTCTAGCACAGATGGTCTTAGTTTGTTCTAAATGTCTGTATTTTCAGTGAATAACAGAACGTGAGTTTAAACCTGATTGCATCAGATTAAATTTAACGTTTACATAAAATTCAGTTTCCATAGAAATGATTCCAGGTTCAGATACTAATGCTGGATAATAATCACTAAGGCTTTTGAAATCTGTGAGTGAACTGGGTCCTCAGCAGTTCTGTGTGATTAGTAAGTATGTGTCTCTCAGCTTTCTACTCCAACTGGTCCTGTAATGATTTTTGCTGCGTGCGCATGTGTGTGTGTGTGTGTGTTTGTCTGAAACCATTTTTTTTCCTCTCTCTGTTCTTGTTTTTGCATGATCTGTTTGGTTGAGAAGTGATTTCAAAGTTTCATGTGAGAGATAAAATAGCTGCGGTTAAATTAAGCTGTCTAAAACTGTCAAGGTTCAGCCCAGAGAGAAGAGCAGTTTTATTTAAAACAAGTTCCTCACACCAAGGGGTTTCAGAGGGGAATATTTCTGAAGCTGACACTGGACTCAGCGCTCACAGAGAGAGAGGAGAAAATAATTAGGCTACGTTCACACTGCAGGTCTTAATGCTTAATTCTGATTTTTTGATCAAATCTGATTTTTTTGTCTGCTTGTTCACACTATAAATAAAATGCGACAGCAAACGTGCTCTAGTGTGAACCCTCAAAGCGGCCCGCATGCGAAAAAGAAGACGTCACACACAACACACTCTGTTTAGACCCAGAGCAAACAATATTTTGTCTTGATGCATTCTCAATCATCCAGCAAAGTAAATCTCCAAAAGTTGAATCTGTTCATCTGGACGTAGCGTTTTGTGGGAGAAACGTTTCGTCACTCATCCAAGTGACTTCTTCAGTCTCAGCTGACTGCAGGTTTCCCCAAATCTTATAAACAGTACATTTGCATAATGACTGAAACCAGCCCACTGAATCAACAATGGGCTGGGAGGTCAGTTCCTTGATCATAATTATGCAAAGCTCTCATGACCATTGATCAACAACCACTAACCAAAACCCACTGATCGAAGACCACCATCATTTCCATCAGTAATGGGGAACATCTAAAAGCTGACGTGTACCGTAAACCTACGCATACGGATCAGTATCTAAGGTTTGACTCTCATCATCCACTGGAGCACAAACTGGATGTCATCAGGATCAGGACGCTACAATACAGAGCGAAAACCATCCCCACTGACACAGCGGCCAGGGAGGCAGAAGAACAGCACATCAAGAAGGCCCTGAGTTGGCTCAGGGCCAACAGGAGATGTTGGCTGTCCGATTGGCCTCCCTGCTGCTGCGGAGCCTGGGACGGTCTGCTTGCCTCCACCCCGGGGGGAAGTGTAACATCTCTTGGGTCTGGGTTCTGTTTCCCCCTCTGGGGGCGAGGGTACCTGGACCCGGAGTGTAGAGTATGTTTGGGGAGTGTGATTGTGTGTACATGTCCATTTATGTCAGTCCTTACGTTGGGTGAGTGCTGAGTGTTTATATATGTGTGCATGAGGGTGGGAACGCATGTTTGTGTCTATGTGTGCCTGTTTGTCTGTGTCTATATGTCAGGTTAGACTCCACCTCTCTGGGAACTCCCAGGCCCTCCAAGGTCTATCTCCCCTCACCACACTCCCTGCCGGTGACTGGTCGGTGCATTGGTGGTTCTTGGTGTTCGGGGCTGGGCGCTCAGGTATGTACCGGCTCACTCCCGGTGGCTACCTGGCGGGGCCTGGCACCTGTTGCTCGGTCAGGCCTCCTCCGGGGTGTGGGGGGCCCTCGGGCCTCCGGCCTCTGGGCCTGCGGCTCAGTTCACTCTGGCACAGCTGGCTGCTGGCAGAGCCGGCGGGCACGCCGGTGCAGCCACCTCTAGCTTCTGCTCGGTGGCTACTGGGTAACGCCTCGTCTGGGGATCCTCAGCCCTTCCCATGAGGGTGGCACGGATGCCCCTCCGGTGGTCCTCCTTGGGCTCTCGTGCTCTGGGGCCTCTGGATGTCTGGGGCCTGGATCTCCTCCATGCCTGCTTCATGCCCTGGCGGACGGGGCTATGGTTCGCTACATCCTCTTGCAGACTGTTATAACCTCAGGATAAAAATGCTCGGAAACTCAAGTGCCAGTTTTAGGACGTTTACTGACCACTTTTAGAAACAACCACAGCTAGTCGCACACATACAGGAAACTGTCCCACACATAACATTCCGGCAGGGAGAACCCTGAAAAACCTCTGAAGGTTCCGGGGTGCAACGCCCCAAACATACATTAACAACAACACTGTCTATAACACTCCCCCCCCCCCCCCCCTTAAGCAAAAACCCACAACATAGCAATTATGCATAAGTACGAAAAGAGAGGGAGAATTCAACACCACATTATTTTAACAATTCAGTCTATCAGGGGGCTTGTGCTGCCTCTTTGACCTTCTCAGTCCTTCTGCTGGGTTCTCCAGGCTAGGAGCCTGCTGAGCTCCTGTGGCCGGGTTTGGCTCAGGTGACTTAGATTGCTCCACCAGCCCTTCTGGTGATACTGAAGAACCAATCCCGATCTCAGGGGCTGCTGACACGACTTCCCCTTCAGGTGAACCACTCTGAGGCCCCACAATGTCCACAGCCCTGTCTCCACCATGTGCGTGCAAACCACTCTGAGCCCTCTTCTCAGCTCCATCCGTGCGGGCTCTCACATGATCCTTGTGCCTGCGAACTTGTCTGCCATCCAACAACTCCACCACAAAAGATACTGGCCCTGAACTGTGGTGAATGACACCAGGCAGCCACCGTGAGCCACCCGTGAAGTTTTTGATATACACACAGTCTCCCTGCTTAAAAACACAGCCTCTGGCATGTAGATCATGTCTCACCTTCTGCCCACCTTGTGACTGGGTGACTCTGGCTCCCACATCTGGGCGAAGAAGGTCAAGATGAGATCTGGGCTTCCTCCCCATCAGCAACTCCGCTGGGGACAAGCTTGTGGTTGTATGAGGCGTGATGCGATACTGAAACAGGAAACGGCAGAGCCTCTTTTCTATGGAAAGACCTGGCATTTTTTTTAGACCGTCTTTCCGTGTCTCCACGGCGCGCTCCGCTAAGCCATTAGAGGCAGGGTGGTAGGGTGCTGTGCGGATATGTCGGATCCCATTTCTCTCTATAAATTCTTGGAAGAGCCCACTTGTGAATGTGGGCCCATTGTCCGTGACCACTGCCTCAGGTAATCCATGTGTTGCAAAGATTCTCCGGAGTGTGTCTGTGACGACTGGGGCTGTGATGGTCGGCATTATGTGGGCATCCAGCCATTTTCAATGCGCATCCACCAACACCAGGAACATGTGGCCCAAAAAGGGGCCGGCAAAATCTAGATGAAGCCTGGACCATGGATGGCCAGGCCACTCCCATGGGTGGAGTGGGGCAGGTGGCGGCATTTTTTGGTTTGACTGACATTGAGAACAGGCTTTTACCTTGTCTTCCAAGGCACTGTCCATTCCACCACACGAATGACCTTGCCAGACTTTTCATTCGAGAAATCCCTGGATGAGCCTCATGCAACACTTCAATGATCTGTGACCGACCTGGAGGCGGAACAATGACTCGGGAACCCCACAGGATGCAGCCATCTTGAACACTGAGCTCCTGCTGACGCTTGGCATACGGTTTGAGCTGATCCTGCTCCACTGTTGCTGGCCAGCCCTGCAACAGCCACTGTTTAACCTGAGATAACTCTGGATCCCGTTCAGTCCATGCTTTGATGTTTTTAGCACAGACCGGAGAGTTCGCCAACCTGTCCAGCAAAAACACAATTTCTGGGGGCAAGTTCGACTGGTCGGGGACCTCCTGGAGGGGGAGGCGGCTGAAAGCATCTGCATTCGCATTTTCAGGTCCCGCCTTATAAACAATGCGATACTGGTATGCCGACAGTGTTAATGCCCAGCGCTGAACCCGGGCTGAAGCCATCGGTGGGATGCCTTTTGTTTCACTAAAGAGACTCAGGAGGGGCTTATGGTCTGTAACAACAGTAAATGGGCGGCCATACAGGTACTGATGAAATCGTTTCACAGCAAAAACTATTGCTAAGCCTTCCTTCTCAAGCTGTGAATAGCCCTTTTCTGCTGCTGTGAGCGTGCGTGACGCATATCCGACCGGTTTCTCTTCCCCCTCTTCCATGCGATGGGAAAGAACAGCTCCTATGCCATACGGGGAGGCATCACAGGACAGGACCACCTCCTTCTCCGGATCAAAATGCACCAGGAGCGATGCCGATTGTAACAGTTATTTTACCCGTCTGAAGGCCTTCTCCTGTGCTTGGGACCACCTCCACTGACTGTCTTTGTGCAGTAGCCCATACAGGGGAGCAAGCATGCTGGAGAGGTCAGGCAAAAACTTCCCATAATAGTTCACTAAGCCCAAGAATGATCTTAGTTCAGCTACATTCTTTGGACTCGGGGCTTCTTTTACTGCCCTCACTTTCTCTTCCAGTGGGGACAGGCCCTGTGCAGAGATGCGATGACCCAGGTATGTCACGCTAGGGGCTTCGAAAACACACTTACTGCGCTTCAAACGCAACCCAGCTTCTGAGAGCTTCTTCAACACCTGCTCAAGGTTACGCAGATGCTCCTCTTCTGTTTTACCTGTAACTAAAATGTCATCCAAGTAAACAGCAACACCAGGAATGTTTTGCAGAAGATTGTCCATGGTGCGCTGAAAGATAGCTGGACTGGATGCAACGCCAAACACCAGGCGGTTGTACTTGAACAGCCCCTTGTGTGTGTTTATTGTCACATAATTTTTTGATTCCTCATCCAGCAGCAACTGCTGGTAAGCATGACTCATATCCAACTTTGTGAATGTCCGACCACCCGCCAGTGTGGCAAACAGGTCATCCGCTCGAGGCAGAGGGTAGGCGTCGAGCTGAGAGGCTTGGTTCACTGTCAGTTTGTAATCACCGCATATACGCACCCCTCTGTCCTCTTTCAACACTGGTACAATCGGGGCTGCCCAGTCCGAGAACTCTATTGGCTCAATGACCCCTATCTGTTGTAGTCTCTCCAACTCTGCTTCCACCTTGGCCTTCATGGCGTATGGTACAGTGCATGGTTTGAAAAAGCGTGGCTGGGCAAAAGGATCCACACACAGCTTCACAGTGGTGCCCCGGAGAGTGCCCAATTCATTCTTGAACACATCTGCATACTTTCCCAGTAACTCTACTATTACCTTTACATACCTGATTTCCCACCAGTTCAGGCGGATTTTCTGCAGAAGGTCACGACCCAGCAGACTAGGCCCCTCCCCTTTCATCACCAGTAGTGTTGCTGCCGCTTCTTGACCCTGATATGCTGCATGCACCTCTATAGCACCAAGCAGGGGAATGCATTCACCCGTGTACTGTCTCAGGCTTATCTCAGTCGCTTGGAGAGCTGGTGCCCCGCCCGAGTGCCACAAGCTGTGGTAGGTGGCTTGGCTGATCACCGAAGCTGAAGCCCCTGTGTCCACCTCCATTTGTAGCTCCTTCCCATTTACCTGGATAGTGGCATAGATGGGCTCCGCACAGCACTTATTAAAGCCAACCAGATTAAACATGTTGAAAACACACTCATCCTCCTCAGGCGCCATGCCCTGCAGGTGATGCGTGTTTAGTTTGTGTTTTGTCTTCCATTCCTTCTTTGATTTCTCCTTAGTGCCCCTGCATTTCTTGGCTAAGTGCCCCTTTTTCTTGCAGTTATGGCAGGTACTGTCTTTGAAAACACAGTCCTTGGCAAAGTGTGCTCCCCCACACTGGTAACACTCCAAAAGCTCCCTCGGTTTGCCCCTCACACTCCGAGATACATGATACACCTCGGTTGAGTGCATATTGTTGTTAGCTTTCCGAATGTCTTTAGTGTTATTAGCTGCCGTTTCTATTGCCTGAGCAATTTCCAAAGCTTTCTTAAAGTCCAGTGTGGGCTCCCCCAACAACCGACGCTGCATGCCATCATCATTTATACCACACACCAACCTGTCGCGGAGCATGTCATCCAGCACGCTTCCAAACTCACAGTGCTCTGATAGCTGTCTCAGCTCCGTCACATACGCCGCCACCGAAACTCCCGGCTTGCGTGAATGAGTGTGGAGTTTGAACCGCTGAACAATCACGGAGGGTTTTGGGCAGTGATGATTTTGCACCAACGTCACCAGTTCTTTGAAACTGAAGTCCCCGGGTTTCCGAGGCGTCGTCAGGTTACGTATCAACTTGTAGGTCCTCGCTCCACACGCACTGAGAAGAACTGACCTTTTTTTTCCTTCGTCCGAAATGTCGTTTGCCAAGAAAAAGTGTTCCAGCCTCTCGACATATTCAATCCAGTCGCCGTCTCCCTCGGCGAACTCCGTGAGCGATCCGATCGTCGCCATAGTTGTGAAGCGGTAGTCCGACTGCAAAATCCGTAGCAAAAACTCAAAACTGTCCGCGTTCGGCTTTTATCCTCGTCGCCAAAAAGGTGTTATAACCTCAGGATAAAAATGCTCGGAAACTCAAGTGCCAGTTTTAGGACGTTTACTGCCCACTTTTAGAAACAACCACAGCTAGTCGCACACATACAGGAAACTGTCCCACACATAACATTCTGGCAGCGAGAACCCTGAAAAACCTCTGAAGGTTCCGGGGTGCAACGCCCCAAACATACATTAACAACAACACTGTCTATAACACAGACCATTACATGTGGAAACCATTTGAATACAAGCGCGCTGATCCACACAGGTATGCACACGGATGTTCACTGCTCGTAGACTTAAATTACACCTTTCTTGGCTGCTACTTCAAAGCACATTGTGCGCTGCCTGTCTTGCGTGCTGCACAACAACATTGAATATTTAGTATTTACTGCTGTTTACACTTAGCTAGATTAATGCGATGGTGTTGTGTTTAGTATGTTGCTTTGGGTTTTTTTTGCTTGTTTTCTATTCTTTCTCTCTCAACAGGTGATCCAGGAGATTTTATTTTATTTATTTATTTTTTTCCCCTTTCTCACTGTCCCTCTCCCTTTCTGTTTTTCTTTTCCTTCCTCTTTCTTTCTCCCTTTCCTATCCCTCACTCATGTCTGTCCCATCTGTAACAACTGAAAATAAAATAAAATAAATAATAAAAACAAAGGGCGATCAAATGGATCAATACGGCAATGCCACGATGATCCATTTGGCAAAATAAATCCATTGGGTATCCTTGTTGGTCTTCAGACAACAATTCTGATGGCTAAAGAACCAAATGGGACAGGCAAAAAAAAAAAAAAAGAAGGCCCTGAGTAAATGTGGTTATCCCAGCTGGACTTTTGTCAAACCTGGGAATGCACCTAGAGAAAGCCCCAGCCGATCCAGGAGAGAAGGACAACCGTTGTCCAAACGAAAACCTGTAGTGATGCCATATGTGTCAGGAGTATCGGAGCAGTTGAGACACATTTTTTCTAAACACCGGGTCTCTGTGGCTTTTAAACCCCAAAATACGCTGCGCCAAAAACTGGTCCACCCTAAGGATTGGGTCCCCCGACACAAACAGAGTAACATAGTGTACGCTGTTAAGTGCCAGGAGGATTGCCAGGATTTTTGCAAGCGGATGGCACAACACAGAAGAGCTACCTCGTCAGGCCAGGACTCTGCAGTCTATTTACACCTACAGGCCAGTGGACACTCAATGATGAGGATGTACACATCCTGGACAGGGACGAACGCTGGTTTGAGCGCGGAGTCAAGGAGGCCATTTACATGAAAAGGACTCCCTCCAGGGTCTCTCCAATGCAACAGATCTGGCTTTTGCAGATTACATCAGCCACTTTGTCTCTCCAATAACCCCATACCTGCCCTGGATTAGGTCTCTGGAGGTGCTCATGTGTGAGAGAGTACCAGCTAATACTGTCCTCTCTCTATTCAGTCATCCTGAGCATGTTCTGTTGGAGTTTTCTTCCTGTTGAAATGGAGTTTCTCCGTCGCAACTGTCTCCAAAGTCCCCACAGGGTCATAGGGAGTCATATGATTGATGAGTTTTCTTTGTTTTCTTTTTGTTATTGTAGAGTATTTACCTTACAATAAGAAAGTGCTTTGAGACAATATGTTGTTGTCATTTGGCCCAATATTAATTAAACTGAAAAGCATTTTATTTGGAGACCAATTTTATCATCGCAAGGAAACAAAGGGTCCTCCAAATGTGACCCACAAATATATCCTTCATATGAAAATGTATATGAATGCATTTTAGAAAATATATATTAATGTGAACAATTAAAAAAAACTTTTACAGCCTTTTCTTTGATTTTTGGAATCAAACTACAATATTAGTAGAAATATGTGGAAAATGCATGCGATGAAACATCTTCATTGTCAGTGGACAATTATAAACATGTTTGCGTCTGATCTTTTTTTCCTAATTGAATATACCAGGCACAGGACTGGTATAGGACTGCACTCCCTTCCACTCATTACCTAAAGCAGCAAACGTAAGCGATTTTTATTTAGTCTAAAGTACAACAAGGAAGATCTGTAATCGCTCATCTGCTGCTTTCCCAGGAGTTTGGTTGCTTTCTTTTCTTTACATTATTATAACTTTCAGAAACTGTTCAACTGTTAGAAATCATTTTTAGAATAGTTTTGGATTTAGACTGTTAAATTAAGACACTAAGAGATATGAGGAAAAAGTCTTCTCTTAAGAATTTGAGGTGGATGGTCTCAGCAGTGAGAACTGAAGACGTCAGTTATGGACAAACAACCATCATAATGCAGCTGCTCTTTCTCTTTGACTGTGGACAGCTAGCTGCTCACCCTGATTACAGCCATCATGCTAAGCTATGCAAAAGAAACCACAAAGAAAGAAAGAAAGAAAGAAACCACATCATGACTCTTTTCTGAACAACCTCCTGTTCCTCCTTGTGTTCCTGCTCCCTCAATTCATTTCAATTCAATTTTGTTTACATAGCGCCAAATCACAACAAGTCGCCTCAAGGCGCTTCATAGAGACAGAGAAAAACCCAACAATCTAATGACCCCCTGTGAACAAGCACTTTGGCGACAGTGGGAAGGAAAAACTCCCTTTTAACAGGAAGAAACCTCAGCTCAGGGAGGGGCGGCCATCTGCTGCGACTGGTTGGAATGAGAGAAGGAAAAGAGGATAAAGACATGCTGTGGAAGAGAGACAAAGATTAATAACAGATATGATTCAGTGCAGAGAGGTCTATTAACACATAGTGAGTGAGAAAGGTGACTGGAAAGGAAAAACTCAATGCATCATGGGAATCCCCGGCAGCCTACGTCTGTTAATAATGGATTGGATTTACATAGCGCTTTTCAAGGCACCCAAAGCGCTTTACAATGCCACTATTCATTCACTTTCACACACTGGTGGAGGCAAGCTACAGTTGTAGCCACAGCTGCCCAGGGGCAGACTGACAGAAGTGAGGCTGCCATATTGTGCCATCGGCCCCTCTGGCCAGAACCAGTAGGCGGTAGGGTAAAGTGTCTTGCCCAAGGACACAACGACCAGAACAAAGAGCCTGGGGATCGAACTGGCGACCTTCCGGTTACAGATGCACTTCCCAACCTGAGCCACTGTTGCCCCCATTGAATGAATAAATGAATTGAAGCATAACTGAATGAATGAATGAATTGAAGCATAACTATGGCTATGTTCACACTGCAGGCGAAAGCGCATCAAATCTGATTGTTTTGACCCTATGCGACCCATATCCGATCATGGTATGACAGTGTGAACGGCACAAATCCGATATTTTCAAATCTGATGTGGGTCACTTTCGTATGTGGTACTGAATCCGATACATATCTGATGTTTTAGAAAGCAACTGCTGTTTGAACGGTCATGTCGCATTAAATCAGTCTTTTACGTCACTGACACAAAACAGACGCCAATTATCAGCGCCGGAGAAGACATTGCGAACGCTTCCTGGCCATCCAGTGAAACTGTTGGGAAGACAACATTGGAGAAACATTAACATTTTATTTGTACTGTATAATCTGCAGATTCTGACAGAAATTTGCAACTATCCTTTGAAGCACCGCTCCTCTAAAACAGCAATAAGGATCATTATTAGGTTATTTACATTATTATGTAAATAACAGAATAACTTAAAGCAAAAATTGGGAAACGTGAAGTCCGAAGTCTTTATATTAAGGGCCATCAGTCAAACAATATTGTTTGCTCTGGGTCTAAACAGAGCGCGTTGTGTGTTACGTCTTCTTTTGCGCATGCGGGGCCGCTTTGAGCATTCAAACTAGAGCGCGTTTGCTGTCACATTTTATTTATAGTGTGAACAAGCAGACCAGAAAATCGGATTTGATCAAAAAATTGGAATTGAGCATTAAGACCTGCACTGTGAACGTAGCCTAAGGGAGGATTAAGGGTCACCTGGTCCAGCCCTAACTGTATGCTTTAGCAAAAAGGAAAGTTTTAAGCCTAATCTCGTCACGCTGACAGATCTCTTCCTGTTTAAATAAATGTTGTAAATAAACTGATGGTGTCTCTTAGGCTTCACTTCAGTTTTAGTTATAAACCAGGAGACGGTCTGAGGCTGATTTTGACTTCACTCTGATGGTCACAGAGAACAAAGAGCTAAATGCAGGAAATCAGGATAAGATTTACATTCAAAAATTTAAAAACACATTTTGTTAGAAATCAGCACATTTAACGGTCGTGTGTAGTGTTTATAAAACAGAAGAAGACAAAATCGTCACACACTGAACTTTAGATGATTAATCTTCCTGCTACTAATATATGAGTGAAGTGTTTAAACTGAAGCAGCAGATTTACTCTCTTTTAGAAACTGTCAGACTTTAAAGGTTAAAGAAAGATAAGAGTCCACAGGAGGCAGTGTGTGTACAAACTGTAATCAGACAGGGCAGAGGTTCATCCACCCAACACGTGCTCCATGCTGCTGACTGTGATTCGGTGGAAGTAGATGATGTAAGTGTAAAACAATGAAGAAGAAGGTCCTTTATGATCAGGTGGAGAACAGCAAAAAGAAAGGAATGGTAGCCGAGAGGTTTAAAACCTCATACATACAGTATGTTTATAGATGATATCACTATTTTGCATTTTACGTGCACATGCACGTAAAAATGCTGTACCCATTAAAGAAGCAATTGTGTGTCAAACAAAGCCCATGAAAAGGGTTTAAATTGGATGTTTAAATTTAAGTGCATCATAGTTTAAAAATGTATTTAACACTGAAAAATAAGAAAAAACGTTTTATGTTATGGTCATAACTGTAATATAAACAAATGAATAACAATTTTATTGTCTGTTTGTTTCTTAAAGTAATCAAACCCATATCACAAAGCAGCCACTAGAGGGAGCTCTAGGGCAGTTTACAAGCATAATAACCAGTTTAACTTCTAAAAGGCAGAACAAAATGAATAACAATTTTATTGTTTGTCATTGAAACCACATTGTGTTTTATTTTACTTTGTACAGTAAAACAGTTCTATTAAGCATAAAACTCAACAAAGAACTCAGATAAAGCACCCTTTATCACTATTTATACATTTTAATACTGTCATGGTCCCTGTGCCTCACCAGCTGATCCTGTATTAGACAACATGTGTTTTGTTGTTTTTTGCTCTCTCCTCTCTCTCTCTCACCTGCCGCTCCCGCCCCTGGCCCATTTGTGTTTTGTCTATAATTTTCTATAATTTTCATCCATTCGTAGTGTGATGGTGGGTCTATTTGTACCATTTTCTTGTATTTGCGTTTTTACAGTCTGCTAGCATAATTTTCAATATGTATTTATCTTCTTTCAACACGTTTCACATAATGATACCAAGATATAATAGTGTACAAGACTTGGATACATAACACAGAATTTTACCTATAACTAAGTGAACATCTTCCCCAAATTTTGCAGTCTTAGGACAGAACCAGAACATATGTGAATGATTCACATTTACATCTCCACAGCTTCTCCAACATGGCTGTGTTAATGAAGTGTGTTTGTTCCTAATTTTGGGTGTTAAAAAAGTCTAATTACATTTTTCCAACAATGTAGTCTCCAGCCACATGATGACGTCGTTGACTGATGTGTTTTCCAGATTTGTGACCATTCCTCATCAGATAAATTCACTCCTAACTCTCTCTGACTGCCACTTCAGTTTTACATACGCTGTTGTAATCCCTCTTACCTTCATTATATGCCTGTAAATTGTAGCGATTATTCTGAATTTTTTGTGTTGTAGGTTTCAGTTATGGTTTTAATTATTGAATTTTTGTTTAGATTTACACTATGTTTTATTTCTTTATTGAAAAAATCCCTAATCTGCAAATATCTATGGTGATCTTGATTACTTAGTGTTAAGAAATATACTCTAAAACACTTCTTCAGTAAAGACTCAGAGAAGAGAAACACACAGAACTTCTTGCTAGCAAGGGAAGTCTCCGGACTGAGAGACTCGCGCCTGAAAAACTGCCCCGGTCTTTATTTATATGCTTCAGTGAACGTTTGTTCCTTGCATTGGAATGTGGAGGTGTGTGTGTGTGTGTGTGTGTGTGTGTGTGTGTGGGGGGGGGGGGGGGGGGGGGGTCAGAGTGTGGCCCCATAAACGACTTTCCTTAACCTGCTGGTCTGGAAAATCCAACAGTTCATCTATATGTAAAAAAGCACTTAGACTAAAACTGACATAGCTACGTTAATCCTACCGTAAAACAATAAAACAAGGTACGACCTCTTCCCAGGCTCCCAGGATGTAGGTGGTGTGGATGTGGGGGTGAACGCTAGGACACCTTGAAATGTTACAGAGTAGTTCACGAGGTGCCAAAGAAACACAAAAGCAGTATATCAGAATGAATATATCATTTGAATTTATACAGTTTAATTCATTCTGGTGTTAGCAATTAAATTTTATGTGTCTAGCACTAAATCACAAAAGCAGTCGCCTCAAGACACTTTATGTTGTTGGGTAAAAATCCAACAATAATGCAAAGAAACCCAACAATTTATTAATGACCCCATATGAGGAAGCATTTAGTCAAAGTCAGAAGCAAAAACTCCATTTGGAAAGGTAGAAACCTCCGGCAGAACCAGGCTCAGGGAGGGACAGCCATCTACTGTGACTGGTTGAGGTTGATGGGAAGGAGGCAGGACAACACACACTGTGGAAGAGAGCAAGAGATACATACTAACTAATGATTAAATGCAGAGAGGTGTATAAACACAGAGCGAGTGAATAAGAAAAACTACATATATCGTGGGAGATCGTCCCTCTTCTGTGGAACCAGCTTCCAGTTTGGATTCAGGACACAGACACTATCTCTACTTTTAAGATTAGGCTTAAAACTTTTCTATTTGAATATACCAGGCACTGCATCTACAAGGACAACACTCCCTTCCACTCTTTACTTGAAGCAGCTAAAGGTGAGTTATTTTTTTCTCATTTAGTCCAAAGTTCAAGAAGGCAGATCTGTAGTAAGTCATCTGCCTCTTTTCACAGGTGTTTGGTTTCTTTCTGTTCTTTACATCACTACCACTTTCCCATGCTGTCACTCTCAATACTTTTGTAGTTACTCTAGTTCAGTCATCTTCTTGCCTGCCCTTCAAACTTCATGCAACCCACATCCTCCCCATCTAACACGGTTTATTTTGAGGAGATAAACAGTCTGTGTGTAACTCTCCAATTGTTTAGTTTGTCTAATAGTAAAACCATAAACACTGTAGAATCACTGGTGGCTGGTCTTACATGCACACAGAAATGAAAATGAAATGAAACATGTTGCAAATTTTTCTTTTATTTCTGAGATCTGACACACACACAAATTTACCACGTATGAGACAAACAAAGACCAACAACAAGGAAAAATGATCCTTTAATACAGAACATGAGCAGGGACCAGGACAAACCACAAATAAACCAATCACTGCTTTAAGACTGAGCCAGAAGCTCCTCTGAGATTTTTAGGGCGGTTCACCTCACAAACTTTATAGTGTAAGACATCACTGTGTTCACTTTGGTTATTAACCAGTTTGTGGCCTGAAACTGAAAATAAACACCAATCCACTTGATTTTATTTCAATTGGGAAATACATTTGTAGAATGCATGCTAATGTTCAAAATAAAATAAACACAAAGATTAGAAGAAAACATTGATTATAATTACAGAGCTTCTGTTAAAAAAAATCAATATCATGGTCCACACTGAGATTTCTCAGTCCATCTGACTTAAATACTCTATACGTGGACTTAACTGAACTCACTGCTCTCAACTATTAATTTAAATTTGTAATCTGACGAGACACAGTCTGTGAACATGGATTCAAAAATTCATGTTAAACTATATTTTGTCAAATTTGTCAAAATTTTAAAGTAATTTCACATTCAAATACATCATCTCCAACAAAATGTCGACTGTGACAGACAATCAGAAAAATCAGAATATCAGACAGCTATACCCTCAGCATCCACACAGTCAGACCATGAAACCTATAAATCGTGTCTTTAGCTCATTAATCCACTATGTCCAGTGACTGCCATCTTTGTCCTTTTCCCGACTGATTAGAAATCATGGGACTCATAAAAATGACCAATAGTATGTATTACACGAAAAGCAAGCTAACAGCTAACTGAGTTCAGTTTTGGTACAAACGTATGTTTGGTATCTATTGTGATAATAAAAAAGTCAAATAGTGTCATTTAGCTGGTTCAGGTATGAAGCCTGGAGTTTGTCTCATCCCCAAATCATTAAATATGGTAAATGGACCGCTTTAATTGCTTTTCTACTCGAGCATAAAGCGCTGATATTACACAGATATTTATTCAAGGCTGCATAGAAAGACTTTTATTAACATCAGGTGTAGCCTCTGCACAAGGTTGGAGCCTAATTACTGCCTTTAACTCTGATAAAACCGAATCTGATGTTCCAACAGTGTTCAGGCAGAGAATTATTACCTGCAATGCTCCAGTTTGACCTCATGGTGGCAGTGCTGTCTCACTGTTGTAATGGCTACACTCAGACTACAGGAGATAACAAGAGGGCTCTACTACTGATGTTTCATGATGTCTTTATGGCATCATGCTGACGTCAGCCTCATGACATCATCAGGTTTTATAGATCATGTGCTGATGTCAGCAGTGTTAATATGTAAATCTAGTGCAATATATTCATCTTTATGTCTGTGAAGGTTCTCAGTCATCCAGGTCATCGTAGTCAAAGGAGCTTGCAAAGAAAAGCGTCTGGACTTCTTTAAGTTACTTGAAGACGTTTCACCTCTCATCCGAGAAGCTTCTTCAGTTCTAAGGTCAAATGGTGGAGAGTCCCAGATATCCTAAATGGGCGTTCTTAAAGTCAGCAAAGAGGCACAGAAAAGAAGACCAGACACCAGCGAGGGAGGATAAGAAGGACAGACGCAACAACATTGTCATCCCCTATGTAGCCGGTGTATCAGAAAAACTCAGGAGAATTTTCTCCAAGCATGACATCCCGGTGCATTTCAGACCCAGCAACACGCTCAGACAAAAACTGGTTCACCCGAAAGATAAAACGCCAAAACACAGACTTAACAATGTGGTGTATGCTGTACAGTGCAGCGAGGAATGCCCATACCTCTACATTGGAGAGACCAAACAGCCACTTCACAAGCGCATGGCACAACACAGAAGAGCCACCTCCACAGGACAAGACTCAGCAGTCCATCTGCATCTTAAGGATAAAGGTCACTCTTTCGAGGATGCCCATGTTCACATTTTGGACAGAGAGGACAGATGGTTTGAAAGAGGAGTGAAAGAAGCCATCTACGTCCACTGTGAGCGACCATCTTTGAACAGAGGCGGGGGTTTACGACACCAACTCTCTGCCATCTATAATCCAGTTTTGAGATCCCTTCCCAGACGCCTTAACGCCCACTCACATCCTGGGCCATCTGATCTCAGGAATTCGCATGATAAGGTGGGGCCAGGTTTCACAATGAGCTCACCAGAAATCCTGGCTGATTGGGACCCACACCCACTGTCACACCTTGTCTCAGGCGATTAGAGGATCATCAGGGGGTCCTTTTGTCCCTCTGTGTTCACTCCCACTAGGCTTATATCTGGGACTCTCCACCATTTGACCTTAGAACTGAAGAAGCTTCTCGGATGAGAGGTGAAACGTCTTCAAGTAACTTAAAGAAGTCCAGACGCTTTTCTTTGCAAGCTCCTTTGACTATATTCATCTTTGTGTCAGTGTGAAGTCACATAATGTTGCACTGAAAAAATAATATTTTAAAAAGCTCAAACAAAGAGTGTTCATGTCCTCCAATGACTAATATATTGTTTTAATGTTTGGAGATGCAAACTAAAGCTTTGTCCTCACGTAACCCTGACCTTTGTCCTTTGTATTTATTATCTTTACCCACATGATTGGAGCAGAACTGGAAATCTTTGGCTTTTATAACCTGTAAAACTTCAGATTTTAAGATGTTTTCATGCAGTGTGTGATTTTGTGACACTTTATGGCATCATTGTGACGTCGTATTGAAAAAATAAACTGTGTTGTTCCGCTCTCTTCATGTCCTTTAAATCAGACAACATGACAGTGGTTGTGTGTTTGTTGTCACGGCAGCAGCAGCCATCTGTGACACCAGCACACAAAAGCAACACAACAGCAGGTTCAAACACTCAAAGAGCTGCGTTACAGTTAAATGTGTGACTGGTTGCTGAGCTGTTTGATGTTATGTGTCAGAGTTCAGCTTCACATGTTTGAAATAATAACACATATCTGGGAGCAATAATGACAGAATAAGGAAACAGGACAGACGATGACGACCTTCTTCTGTTGGACATGTGCACATCAGTTATATGCATTGATCCAGTGCTGCTTCACAAGTACACACACACAACAATCAGTGCAAGAGCACAACTACATGAACTAGTTATGATCTATGTAGAAAAGTATAAAGCAGATAAAGTACATAATATATGACACAGTGATGCTATCAAACAACAACACACAAACAACAACACAAAGAGTCCAGATGAGCAAAGCCGCTGCTCAGTGTGACCAGGATCGTCTGAGCTCCGTCCTAAACCTGAACAGCTGTTCACCAGAATCCTGCTGATTGCTGCTCAAAGCTGCTTTCAGAGAAAGTGGAGCTGTGATCAGTGTCAGTGTGTTACTTTATTACAAAACACTAAAATGTTACTTTGTGTCTCTGAGGGTTTCTGTCACATGTGTGTTCTCACAGCAGATTATTGAGTCGGCCTCAGATCTTCTTGAATCTGTAAAAACTGGAATCACAGAGCAGCTGACTGGTGTCCTCTAAATGTTTCACCTACAGCATTCAGTTAAAGAGGAAAAACTCTGATCTGTGCTGACATCACTTCCTGGTTCAGACTGAAGGAGAGGATGAGGAGTTCACTCTAACACTTAAACACTGAGATGGTGTCACATGTTCGTATGGTGCACACAGCAGTGGGACAGCACTTTGTAACATGTGATGTGACTTTGATAAAGATGAAACATTCTTATTATTATTGTGACTTTGAGACATTGATGTCACATGTTTTACTCTCTCCACACTCAAAGACCTTCAGAGTGTCTGATTTAAACATCTTCAGGCTCTGACCTCAGAGGAGGGACCAGAAGGAAACTGTCAGATCATCAGTGTGATCATTATTGTCTAAACTTCATTAAGCAAACCTGAATAAACATGTGTGTGTTCATAAAAGCCTTAAAATGTGTTCCACACAGACCTCAGAGCCATGTGTGAACAATCTTCAATGTCTGCGAGTTTGTGGTTTGGAATTTGCTTATCGCTACTTTCAGCCACATTTACAAAAACAGTCCTCCTGTTCTGACTGTTAAGAATCAGAGAGAAAGTGTTGAACTCCTGCTGACAGACTTTATCTGACACGATATAAAGGAGATGGAGAAAAAAAAATCAAAATTAAGTCATGAACCCCAAAAACACATAGAAACTTAAAGAACTTAGGAGCAACTAAAGGCATAAAATACCAGGAATGTGCATCAGGAATAAGAAAATAAAGACCCATAAACACTAAGAAATAACAGAAAGCAAAATATGAATAAAGAATTAAAAAACTAAAAATAATCCAATCTACAAAGGCAGGAGTTTCCTGGAACACTTAGTGTAAGTATCAGTTCTGAGGAAGGGAAATGCTGCTGGAATGTTTTATTTATATGATGTTTATCTGCGGATGGGTGGAACCTTAATTAAGGTCTTTAGGTAAATTTAGGGGATTTTCTTTTTCTAGCTGTTGTGGTGACTGATAGACAGCTGTGATGATTTGGAAGTTTTTGTTTTGCAGTTTGACCACAGAGTACTGTGCAAAAGACTTGAACCACCCCTAACTTCTTTGTCTCCTTAGAATGGAAACAAAGACTTTTTTCACATATGAAATCTTAAGAAACAGGAGCAGCTTTCTGAAGCTTCTCTTTGGACACTGGCTGCTTTTTCACTCATTTTCAGTCTTTGTAGCTCACAGACTATTTTGTTTATGTAAGACTAATAATGACTCTTTCAAGCAAAAAATCATTTCTAAAAAATGTCAAAGATAACAAAACTTGAAAGACAGAATAGATTTTTACTGAAATGATTCCTAACCAGCTTTCAGCTGAAAACAAAAACAATCAAGACGTCTATTAAGTTGCTTAAAGGCATTTCAGAAACAGTTTTGTCTGTAAAAGAGAGCATTCAACAGGTATATATGTAACTCTTTATTAACACTTACATAATGATAATATAATTGTCTTTAAAAATATATTTTTTTATTAAAAATATTTATATATTAAAAAAATCTTTTTTAAAGTGTTTATAAAGGCACAGTGGACACATGAACCAAGCAAAAAAACCCAAAAACAAACCCAGTGTTTAACCCTTGGATGCACAACCTACCAGTACCTACACTCTTCCACGAGTGGGGTAAAAAATGACCGCAAATAAAATCAATGCATTTTGCTATAAACTCGGTTGTTATTCTTCAAAATCTTTAAAACGAAGAGTTGTAATATTTTCATATTTGAGGTATTCCTCATAAAACATGTTTGTGACATGAGGCCCGTTTCATTTTTATTTATTTTTTCATTAATTTTAAGAAATTGGAGTTTTTGTATCACTTGTATCACTTTTGTATGCTTGCTCAGTATATACTGCAGAAGGTGGGTTTTCCTTCTGAAAGGCACAAGTTATTCATCCACTGTAACACAATCACTGAGGATGAATTTCTGCCTGTAGTTGACCAGGAACAGGCCCCATATGTAGCAGAAAGCTGCCATGTGGTTTGTTTTCAGTCGGTAGGCTCTGGTCCTCTTGTCATCAAAGTGCAAGAAACGGTCAGTATCTTTAAATCTTTGAATTGACATAGTGGCCTTTAACAATGCGTTATGCAGAGGACTCCCAAAAAGCACACCGACTGGTACATCCCAGTTCTTCTCAGTTCCTGCAAGAATGGTCAATCAAATGAACGCCAGGAGCTTATGTTTGATTATATTTTTCCACTCTTTTCCCCTGGCTGTGGCTACTCTTTGTGCCTCCATGTTTGTGCATGTCAGCACCTCTTCTGTTTTATTAGAATTATATTCTATCATTTGTATTGCCCTACAAATGATCCAGGACGGATGGGCTCTTCATCCCATCCGTCCTGGATCATTTGTAGGGCAAGGTCCACAGGGATCCTAGCTGGCCTCATAGCAGCCATGTTACTTTAAATGTAAAAAAATATATATATCATAAAGGACAATGTTTGAAATGCACAGAAAACTATAAACAGGGCTGCACATAAATGGTCCGCAGGTGCACAATAAAAATAAAAGACGCGTACCAGATAAGAAGTTGGAACGCTCGTTTGCGTACATTAGACGTTCTGGAGGAGGACAGACATTTGTTCAGAACTCTTAAAGATGTTGAAGAAGCAAGCTGTGTAAGCAATTACTTTGGTGTTCCTCCACCGCAAAAGAAGCACATATTCTCTGAATTTCTGGGAATACTTTTATTTGACAGTGAATGTGCACCTGCAGTCCACTTATGTGCAGCCCTGACTATAAATCATGTACGTTACTGTGTAAAAATTAATTCTTGATCCATCAGAAGTGTAAGTGGGTCAGTCAGAGTTGCTAAGAATGAAAGTTTCATAGAAGATTCCACAGGAATTGCTTGGTGTCATTTTTGACCCCAGTTGTGGAAGAGTGGGGTAGTGATACAAAACCTGTATTTTTTTTAAATTAATGAAAAAATAAATAAAAATAGAAATTGCCTCATGTTACAAACATATTTTATGAGGAATACCTGGAATATGAATATATTACAACTTTGCATTTTAAAGATTTGAAGAAAAACAACCCGTGGGGTAATCTAAGGGTTAAAGAAGGCCACAGGGTGAAGACGCCAAAGTTGAGTAGCAACGTCTTCCAACATTTTGGAGGTAAAGTTTGGTTTTTAAGGCACAAACCCTCTTACTTTGGTACAAAATCAAAATCAGGAGTGGAGCACTTCATTAATATAGGTGGGGGCCTCACTCCAAAAGGCCACAGTAACAAGAACTTTAAACACGGTCACAGCAGAAGCTTTAATGGTGAACATGATGATAATCAGAGACCTTTGACCTCTATAGCAGTCTGCTGGATGTTCAGGAGAGTTCATCTATGTCCTCACATCATCTAACTCACAGTTTAGTTGTGGAGATTGAAGATGAAGCTCAACATCATCACTTTCTTTCTCTCTTTGATCGTCTGTCTTCTTTATCGATAACAATGACTCATTCAAACAGCAGCAGGAATGATAATAGCTTCTTTGTTTTTTAGTTGTTTTTTATGTATATACAACAAGCAATAAGAAGCACAAGAATAATAACCAAAACAACTAACAGAACTATCCAGGCAGGATGTCCTCCTGATGGACCTGCAGGTGAGAAACAGGTATCAGCTGTCAGGTAAGTGATGAGTGAACAACAGAACAGAATCCATTTCCTCTTTTAGTTAAATAGATCAGGTTATTAAAAATACGTTCTATTATTTATAAAGTAAGAAAATGTTCATATAGGTGGATTTTTGTGTGCTTTTTCATTCAAGAACAGGAAACATGTGACCTGACCAAAATAGCAGCCAACATCTTGTTTTTGAAAATGGCTGACACAAAAAATAGAAAAACAATCATAAAACTAGAAAATACAATTTAACATGCCTGTGAGAGGTTATTCAGGGTCAGATGTTGTGTTGGTGCTTTGTTTGTATTGTTGTGCAGCCCAAATGAAAAGCTTGATTTTATTATTATTCTACAGTCTCTGTATACTGAATTTGGATCCACACTCTCACCCCTTCATGCCGTATAACATCAAAAAAGTTACAAAAATGATTTGTGTTCAACAACAAAAATGGGACCTCTCTCTCTCATGTGGACATTTTTCTGACACACTTTGAAGCTGATGGACGTTTTGTGTCTGCACTCAGTACGTTTTCACCAGCTATGGCACCGGCAGGATTCACTTTCACAGACTCACAACCACCAGCTTCACCCCTCCCCTCCCCCTCCAGCAGTTACACATGTTATATTAAGATTTATATCTAGTTGGTATTGGTATGGCGAGTAACCTTCAGTGAATGTCATAAATCACACAGCAATAGTACATTCATGTAATTGTAAAAAGCATAATGATATATTAAGTAATCTAAAGTATTCAGAAGACGCTACTCTGAGTAACGTTACGGAATACATTACAAAATACATTTTGGGGCATGTATTCTGTAATCTGTAGTGAAATACATTTTAAAAGTAACCTTCCAAACACTGGTCATACAACAAACAAACATCAACAACCAGGATGCAGCTTCACCTCTGATCACACACACACTCAGCTCTACTCACTCACATGAAGTACAAACACGAAGGTAGGTGATGCTGATGGACTTCCACGAGTCTGTTTCTTCCATTAAGACACGACACTCGTATGTTCCAGTGTCATTATTCGTCACATTCTTCAGAATCAAAGACACGTCTCCATCCTTCATCTGTCTGTCCTGCAGATCCACCCGGTTCTTAAAAGATGGATGCTGGTACTCTGGATCAAACTGACCATCGTGGTACACAAGAACATATTTATCTCCCAGGTCAGCTCTGCTCCAGTGTACAGATGTGATGTTGTTGTTTGGAGCTCGACATGTCAGAGTGACGCTCTTCTGTACAGACTCAGCTGGGATGATTTTCCTGTCTGAAAGAGAAACAACACAGAGCAGAGAGGTTAAAGGTCAAAGTACAATTATGATCAGAATGATTGACTTTAAATATTTTGTTTATTTCCTTTGACATTTGAGTATTTAGTCATGTTGGATTTAATGAACCTCTGAACATCCAGCATCTATTTAAATGTTTTAAAGTGATTGAACATGTTCTGTTGTCTCTTTCTCTTTAATATCTCTCACACTCCTGTCACACTGGTGTGTGTGACTGCAGCAGCATCTGCACATGTGCAGCTGTCGGCTGCTCCTCCTACACTCAGCTTCAGTCTAACCTGATGTGACTCTAACTCTATTCCAGCCATATGATTGGTTCAGAGTGATGCTATTTTTATTGTTATTGAACTTTCATGTTTCCTGTCAAAACAAGGAGGTAATAAATTTTTGAGTACATTTTACTTTGAGTCACTACATTTTTTAACAAATATGTGTACTTTCTACTTCTTTACATTTTCAGACAGACTGGTTACTTTGTCTTTATCTATAGTTCATACTGTGAGATTAATGTGGGCCGGAAACCATGCACCACTTTCTGTATGTTCACCATCTTGCTAGCACTACAGAAAATAAGGAATCATGAAGGCAGTGAGGTTATTTTAAGTAGCAGGTAATTCAAAATGAAAAGTTTCTATCAGCTCAACAAACATCAGCAAACACTGTTTGTGTGCAGTTTGTCTCACAGTGTGTTGCTAGCTAAAGGCCCAGCTGCTGTATTTCATAGGGAGTAAAAAGAAAGAGAGCTAACTTCTCTCAGCAATAGAGAAAGATAAGAAAGAAAGGAGAGGAGAGGAAAAATAGAGCTTAGATTTAAAGATAATGACTCCTTAGTGGAATCTGATAAACTGCAAATATAAACAATGCATGTAAGGTCCCAAAAGATTGATTCTGTTCATCTGGATGTAAATTTTTCAGTAGGAGAAACATTTCATCACTCAACCAAGTGACTGCAGGTTTCCCCAACCTTATAAAGAGAACATTTACACAATAACTGAATCTAGCCCACTGAATGAACAATAGGCTGTGAGGTCAATTCCTTGATCATTAATTAAGGACATTGCCAAGACAAAAACCACTGATAAATGACCATGAGTATCATTCACAGAGAGTTGGGGGATGGCTACAATCACAGTATTGTAAGATGGTGAAAGATGTACCCTTAGTCCCCCTCCTCGATTCAGAGATGGTCTTTCCCTTTTCACATAAATGGCCTCCTTGACTTCCTGCTCAAACCAGCGTTCCTCCCTGTCCAGGATGTGTACATCCTCATCATTGAAAGAGTGTCCACTGGCCTGTAGGTGTAAATAGACTGCAGAGTCCTGGCCTGATGAGGTAGCTCTTGTGTGTTGTGGCATCTGCTTTGCCAGAGGTTGCTTGGTTTCCCCGATGTATAAATCCGGGCAATCATCCTGGCACTTAACAGCATACGTACACTATGTTACTCTGTTTGTGTCAGAAGACAAATTTTTTATGTAGCGTGATTTGGGGTTTAAAAGCCACAGAGACCCGTTGTTTGGAAAAAAATGCGTGTCAACTGTTCTGATACTCTTGACATGTTTGGGATCACTACAGGTTTTCGCTACAGGTTTTAGTCAGCAGTTGTCCTTCTCTCCTGGAGCTTTCTTTAGGTGCCTTCCCAGTTTTGACAAATGTTGAGCTTGGATAACAACATTTACTCTGCGCTTACAGTAGATTTATGGTACACATGAGCTTTTAGATGTCCTCCATTACTCACAGTCTTAGAAGGCTAACCTGCCACTATTCTCATATCCTCCCAGCTGAATTTGATGTGTCGGCCCACCAAGTTAATGTGATCCGTGAATTGTTTTCAAGTAAAGTCAAGTCATCTTTACTTATATAGCACATTTAAAGGACATCAAGTGTCGTTGAAAGTGCTGAACAGAGACATAATAGTGGTTGTTATGTCCCTACGATGAAGATCTAGGGGTGTGTGTGGGGACTGGTAACAAATGGGTCCAGAACAGAATGAAAGGAGAACAGCCAGAGGTGTTTAGTAAATAAAATCGTTTTAATAATCGTTTTTATTATAGAGAACCTTGCATACTTCCTACAACTAAGAAGCACATGCTCAACCGTCTCCATAGCATTGCACCACCACACAACCCATAAAGACTACCATTTAAAAAGCAGTGGCCTGTTCGTATTCTACTGATAATAACCAGAAGTTCTTACTTTCTGTCCAAACTATACTTTTCCTTTGACAGTGGTATCTGTACATCTATATCGACTTGCTTCCTTCCTGACTCTTGGTGGCGCTGTCACTTGGTGTTCACTCGCTCTGTGGTAGAGTATCACTTCCTTTTTCTGCTCAAACACAGTGGTGTTTCTGAGTAGCTTATCTGCTTAGCAGATACTTTTACTTTTCTTTTTTTTATTTTATTTATTTATTTATTTATTTTATTTTTTTACTTTTATTTTTCCATAGTATAATCTTCACGTGCTTCATCCGAAGCACACTTTCTGTGTACTCACTAACTAATTTATAGCCAAAGTATTCACCCACTGTCTCTGTACTGTCTCGCTAGCTTAGCTTAGCTTAGCTCGTAGCCGACTCGTTAGCACCATGGCTACTTCACCTGTCCCTCCTGCACTTTCCTGCTCATTGTGTCAGATGTTTAGCTACTCCTCGGCCTCCTTTAGTAGTAATGGTATCCGTAACAAATGTAGCATATTTGCAGCTCTGGAGGCCAGGATTACTGAATTGGAGACTCGGCTTCGGACCCTTCATTCATCCGTAGCTAGCCAGGCCCCTGTAGCTGGTGCAGCCGAAGATAGCATAGGCCCCGCTAGCTTTTCCCCGGCAGACCCCAAGCAGCTGGGGAAACAGGGCGGCTGGGTGATGGTGAGGAGGAAGCATAGTCCTAAACAGAAGCCCCAGGTACACCACCAACCTGTTCATGTGTCTAACTGTTTTTCCCCACTCGGCAACACACCCGCCGGCGGTCAAACTCTGGTAATTGGTGATTCTGTTCTCAGACATGTGAAACTAGAGACAATGGCAATCATAGTCAATTGTCTTCCAGGGGCCAGAGCAGCCAACATTGAGGGAAATTTAAAACTGCTGGCTAAGGGTAAACGTAAATTCAGTAAAATCATAATTCACGTTGGCAGTAATGACACCCGGTTACGCCAATCGGAGGTCACTAAAATCAATATTGAATCGGTGTGCAACTTTGCTAAAACAATGTCGGACTCTGTAGTTTTCTCTGGTCCCCTCCCCAATCAGACCAGGAGTGACAAGTTTAGCCGCATGTTCTCCTTAAATTGCTGGCTGTCTGAGTGGTGTCCCAGAAACGATGTGGGCTTCATAGATAATTGGCAAACCTTCTGGAGGAAACCTGGTCTTGTTAGGAGAGACGGCATCCATCCCACTTTGGATGGAACAGCTCTCATTTCTAGAAATATGGACAAATTTATTAAAGCCCCCAAAATATGACTATCCAGAGTTGGGACCAGTAAGCAGAGTTGCAGTCTTACATGCCTCTCTGCAGCTTCTCTCCTTCTGCTATCCCCCAAAAAAACCCATCTCCATTGAGATTGTGTCAGCTCCCTAACAGACAAAAAACAAACTAAAAACCAGCAATAAACAACTTAAACATAAACAATTACAAAGAAATGTAATGGGGAAGGCTTTAGGACCCAGGGGACCCAATGGAGGGTATAAAAGAGGAAGTAGCAGCAGGTGCTCTTTATTTCCACTGACGAGCGGCTGTGAACAATGTTTGTGTGAGTAGGTGAAGAGCCTGAGAAGTTTTAATTGTCTGCTACACAAACAGTTGTTTTAAACCTCTACATCAGAGGTTCGAGGTACAGGCTGTCTCTCTTTTAGTGCTTTTTTAAATGTCAAATATATTAAGTTAACATACCTCCAGCAGACAGCTGTGTTTGCTGCACACCTGGCTTGTCTTGGCTAATCTTTTAAAATCACTACTAAAAACATAAAATACAATAAACATCAAATACATTTCAACAAATTTAAAAAAAATTGTCTGGGTTGGGTTTTGAAATGGGACGGTCTAGCCTTCGTCGCGCTGCTCAGGTTGCCTAGCACTCATGATACGTTTCATACAACACTGTTTGACAGAAATGAAGGAGAAAAAAATGTTTTTTGGTCATTAATTTTTGTTATGACATCACTTTGATTAGTTGAGTATCTGAGGCTGAGACCACGGGACTGTAAAACATGGTATTTGGGCTTCTTTTCTGTACTGAACAGTCATGTCAAGATTAGTTAGTAAATAACAATTAGCTAATGTTGTTCATGAGAATAAAATCATCTCACTCTGGTAATGTAAATGTAATATGGCCAACATTATAGTTATTGTCAGATTATTATGATATATTACAGCAGTGAGCTTGAACTCTGTGTCAAAGATTCAAGTTGCAGTCATTTATATTTCCTATCACATTGAATCTTCACTGAAAGACAAGTATCTTTGACAGTGTATATATAGATGTATTATATATAAGAGACAAATATTGTTCTTTCAGTATGTTGGCATAACATTACATTTGGCTCAAAGATTAGATATATGTGTAAAAACAAAATGTACGAGCTGTGATAACTGTTTCTGATAAAATGAAGAGTAGACTGATATATTGAATATTCCTTTATTGGGTGAGAAAATCACACCATGTCATAACTGCTTTAAGTCATACAGAATAGATATCAGAGCCTTAATCAGGCGGACTTCTGCTAAATGGGTCAAACTGGGCAGAAAGTCTACAAACACATAACATCCTTATAGAATATGATGTAACACTGTAGATCAACTTACCTCAGAATATATAAAGCATATAAACAATTACAGCAATATGATGCAACAAACACAGCGGTGCTACTGATCCAAAATACTCAAAGCTTCATAGAACTGAAACAAACATTTATTTTTAGCTCCGTTCTGCTGCTGATACATACTTTAGGTTTCTGAATATTAAACTTGTTGCTGCCTTTCACACCCTAGGCCATGTGACCTCAGGAAATCACATGATAGGGTGGGGCCAGGTTTCACAATGAGTTCACCCGAAACCCTGGCTGATTGTGACCCACACCCGTTTTCACACCTTGGCTCATGTGATTAGGTAGAGTTTCATTAGGGGGTACTTTTGTCCCTCTCAGGGGGACACTCCCACAGGGCTTAAATGTGGGAATCTCCACCATTTGACCTTAGAACTGAAGAAGCTTCTCGGATGAGAGGTGAAATGTCGTCAAGCAAGTTAAAGAAGTCCAGACGCTTTTCTTTACAAGCTCCTTAGACTACGATGACCTGGATGACTGAGAACCTTCACAGACCTACTCTGTATGTTCGTATGGGTCTAACCCTTTAAGTCCTTTGATTTTTTCCTCGTACTTTATTTTGCCTTTTCATTAACTCTGTCTTTGTACGGACGTGCCGAGTTCTCCGTCGTTTTGTACATAACTGTTTTTGGGGCAAATAAAATGCAAGTAGGGATTCAAAACGCAGAATTAATGATTAGCAGTGCTGGAAATGCTAGTGCTTCATGCAGTGTTTTGATTTTGTTGCCACTTGTACCCACAATGCAATGCACGAAAGTCACGTGGTCTGTCAATCTCTATATGGTGGACTGTTAAAGAAGAAGCCATATACAGGGGTGAGGGGAGGTGACCCTTTTGTGATCACCAGGAAGCCATACACACACATACACACAAACACACACATACACACACACGTGCTCGCACATGCATGCACACACACATACACTGTTTTTAACTTTTATGACACCATAGGGGTTTTTCAATGGGAGGTTGTGTCATTTCAATAAAAGGACTGCAAGCAAGGGCTGAAGTTGGAGTTTGCAATGGGTGATCGTGGCTCACGAGTTGGCAGTTCATCTATAATCAGAAGGTTGCCGGTTTAAGCCCCGGCTTGGACAGTCTCGGTCGTTGTTTCCTTGGGCAAGACACTTCACCCGTTGCCTACTGGTGGTGGTCAGAGGGCCTGGTGGCGCCAGTGTCCGACAGCCTCGCCTCTGTCAGTGCGCCCCAGGGCAGCTGTGGCTAAAATGTAGCTGCCATCACCATTGTGTGAATGGGTTAATTAATGTAGTGTAAACCAATTTCGAGTCATTAAGGACTAAGTAAAGCGCTTTACAAATACAGGCCATTTACCATTTGCTCCTCGGGTGAGGAGCCTCCAGGACCCTGGTCCAGCGGTCTTCCCTTGCAAGTGAAAAACCAATTGATCTCTCTTTGTCGTTCTTTGTTAACGGTGATAAGTCTCCGAACCAGCAAGGCCTGTGAGCGCAGATGTAACAACACCAATGTTTCTGCTTGTAGTACTGTAAAATAGGTGGAATGAAGACACAGTTCCAAAAGCAAACACATTTGGTTGGTGCTGAGAGTGGTCCTGTTGCTAGGGTTGGGGTCATCCTGTAATTTCTTACGAACTACCTTGAATGCAGTAACTGGGATGCAAGTGAAGAGAGATGTAACATCAAATGAGACCATTGTTTCATCTGCCTCTGACAGTTGTGCAGTTACACATCTGGCTACAACTAACAACTTAAATTCAGTTGACCAATTCAACAAAGAGCAGCAGGTCAGATGCTCACACAGTAATCTAAGAAAATGCACTGAAGCTCATATTAGAAATTATTGTGAGTTGTGATTCTTTTCCCTGTGCTGAGACATAACACAGATCTCAGGGCACCAGCAGGATTCACTTTCACAGACTCACAACCACCAGCTTCACCCCTCCCCTCCCCCTCCAGCTGTAGGCTTTAACATTGAGTTTCCCCACACATGTTTACAGACGAGTTAGAGAGCAAGAGAAGAAGAGACGGATTCATAAATGTCTTTGTTTCTGCTCTAACCAAACAATGCTGCTCTACAACTCTAGACTACCAGCCACAAAGACAACAGCTGGAGAAACATCTGTCTACTTCTGACATCCACCAGCTCATCCATACAACAAACAAACATCAACAACCAGGAAGCAGCTTCACCTCTGATCACACACACACTCAACTCTACTCACTCACCTGGACAAACAACAACAGTAAGGGTGGTGTTGCTGATGATCTCCCATGAGTGTCTTTCTGTCACGTAAACACGACACTCGTATGTTCCAATATCAGCAATCGACACATTTCTTAGAATCAAAGACGCGTCTCCGTCCTTCATCTGTCTGTCCTGCAGATCCACCCGGTTCTTAAAAGATGGATGCTGGTCATCTGGAACAAACTGTCCACCCTGGTACAAAAGCACATATTTATCTCCCAGGCCAGCTCTGCTCCAGTGTGCAGATCTGATGTTGTTGTTGTTGTCGTTGTTTGGAGCTCGACATGTCAGAGTGACGTCCTGTCCAGGCACAGCTGTGATGATTTTCTGGGCTGAAAGAGCAAACAACGCAGAGCAGAGAGGTTAAAGGTCAAAGTACAATTATGTTCAGAATGATTGACTTTAAATATTTTGTTTATTTCGTTTTACATTTGAGATTTTAGTGTGACTCAATGAGGGAGAATTTTAGCCTCATGTTAAACATGCAAAGTGTCAGAAACTACAAGATGTTAGCTTCCACAGCAACAACAACATGTGAACATAATGTGTGAGAGAAAGCAGCCCTCTCAATATAAGACACAGTAAGTTTCTTAAGGGCATATTTATAGAAATTTTCTTAAAAAACACATATGCAGGTGTTGCATGTAGATAAAATGTTTCAAAATCAGTATACACATATTTCACATAAATATAATCTATAACATTTTTTTTCTGTTGCCCACATAATTCACCCCCACCACCGTTAGTGTTTAGTGTTCCCGGTCAATATTGACCGGTCAGTTTTAACAGCTCTTCAATTAACATAACAAACATTTTTCACCACCAAATTCATCTTGATGCATGCTCAATCATCCAGGTAAGTAAATCTCCAAAAGTCAATTCTGTTCATCTGGATGTAACATTTTCTGTGGGAGAAATGTTTCATCACTCATCCAAGTGACTTCTTTAGTCTCAGCTGACTGCAGGTTTCCCCAATCTTATAAACAGTACATTTGCATGATGACTGAAACCAGCCCACTGAAGGAACAATGGGCTGGGAGGTCAGTTCCTTAATCATAATTATGCAAATTCTCATGACCATTGATCAACAACCACTGACCAAAACCCACTGATCAATGGCCATGAGTCCCATTCACAGAGAGTTGGTGAATGGCTGCAATCACAGCATTGTAAGATGGCGAAAGATGTATCCTTAGTCCTCCTCCTCGATTCAGAGATGGTCTTTCCCTTTTCACGTAAACGGCCTCCTTGACTCCGCGCTCAAACCAGCGTTCCTCCCTGTCCAGGATGTGTACATCCTCATCATTGAAAGAGTGTCCACTGGCCTGTAGGTGTAAATAGACTGCAGAGTCCTGGCCTGATGAGGTAGCTCTTCTGCGTTGTGCCATCTGCTTTGCCAGAGGTTGTTTCGTTTCCCCGATGTATAAATCCTGGCACTTAACAGCGTAAATGCATGTGGTTTCAGGATGTGGTGTTCAGAGCTGCCCACCAGTGGCTTGAGGATCGAAGCCAGAAACTTGGAGATGTTATAGGTGACAGAGTTAATCACACAGACAATTGGCCTTAAAGGTATCTTCGGTAAACC
This sequence comes from Astatotilapia calliptera, assembly GCF_964374335.1. Taxonomy (NCBI): domain Eukaryota; kingdom Metazoa; phylum Chordata; class Actinopteri; order Cichliformes; family Cichlidae; genus Astatotilapia; species Astatotilapia calliptera. The sequence goes on from NC_137424.1 coordinate 72,433,623, forward strand.
ATACAGACTTGGTGTATAACCTGTGGTTTGAGGTCCGGTCGATAGTCTTGTCTTGTTCTAACTGCTTCAGACAGTCTATCACCTTCTTCCTGTAGCCACTTCCTGGGTTTCGTTTCAGTGATTCTAACAGTGACTCGATGAGAATACCTCTATTCCAGCCATGTGATTGATTCAGTGTAGGGATGGGTATCGTTTAGGTTTTATCCGATACCGGTGCCAAATCGGTACTTTTGAAACGGTGCCGGTGCTTAAACGGTGCTCGAACCGGTGCTTAAAGAATGGAGAACACAAACTTTGTCCATAAACCTCTCATGTTCAGCTGTTTTTTTTTTTTTTGTAAAAAGATAACAATGTTAGCCTTTTCTGCAGCTATGGGGCATATATGGTATCACTCTTGGCTGGAAGCAGTGCTTAAACAATGGAAAAAAAACACAAACTTTGTCCAAAAACCTCTCATGTTCAGCTGTTTCCCACTTTTTCTTTGGTCATTTTAGCCTTTTTGGCCAGGGTGAAGGGAGTATCTGCCATCAAACAAGAGGACAGCCGCATGTAGCTATGATGATGTTTGCTAGTTCACCTTACATGCATTAATGTAATAATGTGGTTAGCCTACTCAACGTAAATTACACTCGAACAACATTAAGCGACTCACGCAGAGAAGAACGGCTTCATCATCCTCATCATTTCTGCTACACTGGCAGGGCTAGGGGCCAGGACTCTATTCTTCGGGTTTTTGGGGGATGTTGCTCCGGGTCCGATAACTGGCAACCCACCCAACGTGCACAGTGTGAGGTCTCACAGCAAGCTATCAAATACGGCGCATTTCTCGGCTTTTAAAAAAACCGCTATGCGTCGCCAGGTGTTTCATCGGATTCGAGGTGTTACCTCCTTTGACAGTATCACAGTATCAGCTTAAAGCACTTGTTGCAGGCTGCTGAGTTTGCATCTTTTGCTGTGAAGTACAGCCAGACTTTTGACCGCTTCGCCTTGGACATTTTTAATCTGTAGCTCTGCTCTAACTGAACGTACGTACCTGGCCCCGCCTACTATCCTGGGAAATGTAAAATGATTGGCTAGAAGTGTATCACAGCTCAGGAAAAAAAAGCACCGAAATAAAGCACCGAAATGTGCGCTGCTTTTCGGTCTGGTTACTACCATTTATGTCAGAACTGGTGCCATCATGGCACCGGACACCGGTACCCATCCCTAGTTCAGTGTGATGCTATTTTCATTGTTACTGGACTCTCGTGATGTCAAAATATGGCTGGAATAAATTCTAGTTTTTGTTTGTTTTGTATGCAGTTTGCCTCACAGTGTGTTGCAGCTAAAGGCCCAGCTGCTGTATTTCACTGAGAGGGAAAAGAAAGAGAGCTAACTTCACTCAGCGATGGAGAAAGATCAGAAAGAAGAGAGGTTAAATTTAAAGGGAAGGACTGCTCTGTGGTGTTTGATAAACTGGAAATGTGAACATTACATGTAATCTCCTCATTTCAGTCACATGTTGGGTTTCCCTGGAAAACATCCTAAGATATTCTAACTATGAAAATACAGTTTAGTGGTTTTATGCAGAACACATCTGGTTGAATTCAGTTGTGTAAATCCATAAAGAAAAACAGGTCAGCTGATCACAGCTTGTACACTAAGAAAACCTACTGAAGCTCATAGTAGAAATTATTGTGGATTGTGATTTTTTTTTCCCTTTGCTGATCCACTACACAAATCTCAGGGTTCCCCATCTGATGAATCTCAGTGTAACCCCTGACTGAATCATTTTACTGTTCATGTGTGGAGGAAAAGTCACCCTCTACCCTTTAGACGACAAAAATAATCCTTCACTGGAGGTGTGCTAAATAACAGATTCAAGCTAAGTAAATTCATCACATTTCAGGAGCGGGACCTAACCTCATGCACGCCCCTTCTGGCCATCAGTGTGTAAATATGACTCCTTCACTAATAACCTCTGTTCCGATTTCCATGCACTCCTGCTTTATTTTTTTCTTCTACTTCACTTCTCACTACTTCATGGGGAACTGCCCGGCCCGGGAGCCGCTGCCAGTCCCCTCTGAGGCCTTCTCCAAACTGCAGCATCAGTTCACGGTTCTTAATCCATCATCATTCATCTTAACTAAGGATGTTGTCCCAGCTAGTGAACTAAAGCATGCAAGTGAGTTCCTGCAGGTTACACAAAACAACAACATGTGCTGATAATAAGTGAACATAATGTGTGAGAGAAAGCAGCCCTCTCATTATAAGACACTGTGAGTCTCTGCATGCTGCCTTTATGGAGCTACAGCTGTTTGTGTACAGTTCAAACTTCCAATGAGTCTGTTAAAGAAATCACAGTATAGTGACGTTTGGTAGGCTGGACTGTATGACAATAAGAAACACATTTGTTATGATAAGAGTTTAATAAAAAGAAGTTTAACAGGTTCAGTTCTTGAATGTTTATCATAAATAATATGAGAGATATTTTATTGAACAAAATATCAGAAATCTGCACTGTCATGAACAAATGTGAAAATGTAATTTTTCATGATTTATTGGGTTAACCCTCTGAGGTCTAAAATATAATTGGCCATTTTTGACGACACTTTTTTTTTTTTACATTTACATTCATTTTTTTTCTTGTCTTACATGTATCGTTCTTTTCAGCTCCAACCTCACATGTCTGAATGTGCAGTTGTTTTTTTTTCATTGACATACTGTAGTAACACTGACTGATCTGAAATCACACAAAGAACAATAAAAATAAAATCCCAGTAGTAGTTTTTTTATCTGCTTTTTTTTTAAAATTGTAAAATCCACACATATGTGGATTGTGTGGGCTCTCTCTTCTCTGATTTGATTGTTACATTTGTGATTGAAAGGACATTGACCAATCAGCTGAAAGGAAGAAAAATTGGCTGAAATTCATACTCGTAATTTGAAACTGACACACAAACAGGAAACTTGAGCGCAGAGTTTTACACATAGTCTTTTGCTTTGTATCTGTAACCAGACCTTAACAAAACAAAGTTTGTAACTTGTGTAAATATTTTTTAAAACACAAAAATTCTCATTTGTAGATGCACAAACATAATTTTTTTCAGATATTTTGGTTGACAAGGTTACAAAACTCTGCATTTGATTTACAAGTACAAACTATTCATGAGCACAGTTTAAGCCCATCCACACATTACATTTGAGCAGCTCGATTACAGATGTTAAATCCACATAGACTCTAACCTTATGTCACTTTCAAACACATTAATATTAACATGTATTGTTCAGTTTCTAACAGTAAATCTCACCTGCTGAGACAAACACAACGACGCTGAAAAACAGGAAATTGGAGCAGAGTGACGCAGTTCCAGCAGACATTTCTGTGTTTCTGTATTAAAATCAGAATCTGCGCTTCAGACGAGAAAACATGAGATGAAGTTTGAGGTTCAGATGAAGCTGAAAGTCCCTGAGTGAAAGAACAGCTCTGTAACTCCACACTTTTGAGTTAGAGAGAGAGGCTGGTGGGCTGGACTGGAGCCCTCCAATGGCTGCAAACCAAAGTTAAATAAATGAAAAAAACTGATGAACAGCCAGCCTTTAAATAGTGACACCATAATATTTGTACCTGTCTTTGAAAAGTTTAGGACTCTTATTATACTGAATGATCGGAAGATGGCGCCGAGTATGGCAGCCTTGTCGCGAGCTCCCCCAAGCAACAACTGTTTTTTGTGTTTAATTTTACTTTTCCTTTATTTTTTCACGAGTAACACACGAGTAACACGACGCAGAGGGAGAAGATCTGGTGTTCTGATTCGACTGAGACGGCGCACTAATAGACTACCACTACCCAGTTTATTTAATGTGCAGTCTCTGGAGAACAAGCTGTGCGAGCTTCGGGCACAGATCTCATTCCAGTCTGTTCTCTGTGCACCGCGCGGACAGGTCACAGGATCTTACTGGGAAAAACAGAGGTGGTGGTGTGTGTTTCATGATCAACAACAGCTGTTGTGATTATGCGAATGTGCACCCGGTCAAATCCTTCTGCTCACCGGACCTGGAGTACCTGATGATTAAGTGCCGGCCATTCTGGCTACCAAGGGAATTTACAGCAGTGATTATTACGGCTGTTTACATTCCCCCACAAGCTGACACTGACCGCGCACTCAGGGAACTGTACAGCGTGATCAGCAGTGAGGAAACCGCACACCCAGAGGCGACGTTTATCACGACCGGGGACTTTAACAAAGGAAACCTGAAGAAAGTTTCACCAAAACTCCACCAACACATCCATTTCAACCCTCGTGGAGACCGGCTACTTGACCACTGCTACACCTCTTTCTAGGAGGATGATCTGATATCCTCATGTTGGTGTTGTCCCCAGATCATCATGAAAATGTTGTTCCAGGTTCAACATTGCAAGTGACCAATCACATTGTTGTGACGTTATTCTTTTGCGCGCCAAGCCATTCGTGCATTTATGAAATTCCAATGTTGCAAGGACAATATCAATTCTGCTTACTGTTTATTAAAGGGTTACGGTTAGGGTTAGGGTCAGGGTCCGTTGATCGGCGGACAGAGGCGGTTTCTCGCAGCTTAAGTACAGTTTTTTGTTTTACGCCGGTTTTTCCCGAAGTCGCAAAAGTATGACGTCACAACATTCTGATTGGTCACTTGCAATGTTGATCCTGGAACAACATTTAGTGTGATGATCTGGGAACAACACCAACATGAGGATATCAGATCGTGCCTTTCCGGGATGCATACAAAGCCCTCCCCCGCGCCCCATTCGGCCAATCAGATCACTGCTCCATCCTTCTCCTGCCCGCCTACAGGCAGAAGCTGAAACAGGATGCTCCAACCCTGAGGGCGGTGCACCGCTGGTCGGACCAATTGGAGTCTACGCTGCGGGACAGTTTTGATCACGTGGACTGGGAAATGTTTCACGTGGCTGCTGACAACATTGATGAGTACACAGACTCAGTCTGCGGATTTATCAGAAAATGCGTGGAAGATTTCGTCCCATCCAGAACAGTTAAATCCTTCCCAAATCAAAAACCCTGGATTAACAGAGATGTTCGCACGGCACTGGCGGCACGGAGCACCGCTTTTGCCTCCGCGAACACATCGGACTACAAACATGCACATTACGAACTCCGGAAGACGATCAAAGCAGCCAAACGTGAGTACAGGGACAGGGTGGAGCGTCCTCGCCCTGTCCGGCCTGGACGTCCCCGCCCTGTCCAGCCACCTGCCAGGCCGTTGCCTAGACATCATCGTTGTCGCGGCCGGCCTCCGGACCTGCCCCGCTGTTGCCATTGCCGTCTGCACGGTTGGCCCCCTGAACTGTCTGCCCATCGCCGCCGTTGCCGTCCGCACGGTCGGCCCCCTGAACTGTTTGGGTGTTGTTTTGGACTCATGTTTTGTTTTTTGGCCCTCTTGGTGCTCTTGTTTTGGTTTGTGTCTGTAAGTTCAGTCTGTTATGTTTCCTGTTTTACTTTGAAAGTCCTTGTCTCATGTAAATGCATCTGGTTGTGCTTCCTTTGCCTCGTTAGGCCTGATTTGCCCCAGCTGTGTTTCCCTCCTGTTACCCATTCCCTGATTGCTCCCTTTGTGTATTTAAGCCCTGTGTTTCAGTTTGTCCGTGTCGCGATCTACCCTCATTTATGCTCTGTGTTCTGTCTGCCTGCTTATGTAAATTTATTTGGATTTTTGTTACGTTTTGCCATCCAGCAATAAAAGCTGAGTTTTGAAGTACACTTTTGCCTGCTGTGAGTCTGCACTTTGGTTCCACCATTTCCGGCCTGCCCACAGCCATTTCATGACAGCTACTTGTCCGGACGAGATTCCCGGCCGCATTCTCAAGTCATGCGCGGCTCAGCTGGCTGGAGTGTTTACACACATCTTCAACCTTTCCCTCTCTCTGTCTGTAGTCCCAGCCTGCTTCAAAATGGCCACCATCTTCCCTGTACCCAAATCCTCCACTATCTCCTCATTGAACGACTGACAACCTGTAGCCCTGATCCCCATCGTAAGCAAATGCTTTAAGAAGCTGATCAGGGACTTCGTTTGCTCTGCACTACCGGACTCACTGGACCGTCTACAATTTGCATACCGCCACAACAGGTCCACTGATGATGCCATAGCCCTGACACTACATACTGCCCTGTCACACCTGGAGAAGAGAGACACGTATGTGAGAATGCTGTTTGTAGATTACAGCTCAGCATTCAATACCATCGTTCCCTTGAAGCTGGACAGGAAACTGCAGGATCTAGGACTGAGCAGCTCCCTCTGTAGCTGGATCCTTAACTTCCTGTCTGACAGAGGCCAAGTGGTCAAACTGGGCAGCATCCCCTCATCCCCCTTCACACTGAACACTGGTGCTCCACAGGGGTGTGTACTGAGCCCTCTTTCTGTACTCACTCTACACCTACGACTGCACGGCCACTAACAACTCCAACATCATTGTGAAGTTTGCGGATGACACTACAGTGGTGGGTCTTATCACCAAAGGTGATGAGACGGCCAACAGGGAGGAGGTCAGCGCCCTGACCCACTGGTGTCAAGACAACCATCTCACACTCAACGTCGCAAAGGCAAAGGAGTTGATAGTGGACTTCAGGAGGTGCAGAGAAGTACACACCCCCATCACCATCAACGGCGCTGCTGTGGAGAGAGTGAGCAGCTTCCGCTTCCTTGGTGTACATCTGGCTGAGGATCTTACGTGGTCAGTACACATAAACAAAACCGTGAAGAAGGCGCAACAGCGTCTCTTCTTTCTCAGGAGACTGAAAAGATTCGGCATGAGCCCCCGCATCCTCAGGACCTTCTATCGCTGTGCCATTGAGAGCATCCTCACTGGATACATCACCACCTTGTAAGGCAACAGCACCGCTTACAACCGCAAAGCTCTCCTGTCATGCGGCGGCTGTATGAAGGCAAGACAGGACCCAAATGCACGCCTCTAGACACATGGGGATGAACTCAAAGGCAGGTTTTTATTAAGAGGAACACAAGAAGTCATACAAAACTATACTGTTTTGATGACTGTTTTGAGGCGCTGGGAAGACACGGGAAATGCACACAACCTAGAGGGACGACGCAACACAGAACAAAGGGACACTCTGACATAAATACACAGAAGGTAATGAGGGAAGTGGGAACACACGGGGAACACAGCTGAAGACTATTACTCATGACCGAGCAGGGAGGACACGAAACTGAAAATACTGACACCAAGATGTGGACCTTAAACACAACACAGTACACAGAGATGAGCACAGAGAGAGAGGCAGAGAGAGAGAGAGAGGCAGAGGACAAGGATGAATACGAGGGGATGAGGAGAACACAGAACACAAAGGACGGGAACACGGTACCACGGTACAGTACGGAACAAACACCACAATAAAAGCATGGACACAGGGGGAATCCAAATACCAAACCAAACAATCCAATGGACATAAGGAACAAAATACAAAACCACAGGAAAACTGAGAACACTGGGTCAAAATGACCCAGGACCATGACATCTCCAGAGAGTAGTGGATTTTATCGTGGCGATCGTGGCTCAAGAGTTTGGAGTTTGCCTTGTAGTCAGAAGGTTGCCAGTTCGAGCCCCGGCTCGGACAATCTCGGTCATTGTGTCCTTGGGCAAGACACTTCACCTACCGCTTACTGGTGTTGGCCGATATGGCAGCCTCGCTTCTGTCAGTCTTCCCCAGGGCAGCTGTGGCCACAACTGTACACAGCAAATTCAAAAGTCTTAAATGTTTTGGTGTTAATAGTCTTCTTGCAAAAGTAGAGTTAATTTTACTCTAAGCAGAGTCACATTCTTTTAATGTAACTCTGAGGTGTAAAATGATAGTAGTTAAAATCGAGTGTTAAAAATGAGTGTTTCTATTTCAAATCTGGAGGTGTTACAATGGAAACATTAACTCTTGACCTCTTAACTCTGAACTCCTACAGGGGCTATGACACCAATAGAGTAAATTCACAGACTCCGCCCCCAGCACGGCTCCAATCGAAGCTGAAGTGAAGCCGTTTCAGAACATTTTGCTCTACATATTTGAGTTGTTTGCCATGCTTGGTAAGTCATTTTTTCAAAGGTTGTTTCAATTATTATTATGAGCTTTTACTTCTGTGGCTCTTTGGAGTTGAGACAAAGCTGTGTGAAAGGCATTAGCCATGTTGCTCGGTGATAGCATAATATTCTGTTTTAGCTAGCTGAAAGGTAGGCTACTGTTTGCGGGCAAATACCACAGCCTTGAAAAAAAGCTTGCATGTGAATTTTCAGTCAAACCTTTGGTCAAATACACCTAAAACAATGTCTAGAATGTGAAATGTTGGTATAATGGTGCTACTGGAAGCCTGAAAACGATCGCCCATAAAAAAACGAGCAAACAGCAGTAGCAGGCGTCCTGACTGGATTCTACGTTAGCATTTAGATCCCTCCAGAGTTTTGTGCACACGGTTTAGGTAAAAATGAAAAAGGTTGAGGTTTTACATTTAGTTCAGTATTACCTGTTGCCTGTGTCTTTGTTTTTTGGGAAAATACTTTACACAAGTAATGGCTCAAAGAGGATTTCTTTTTCTTTTTTTTTACTGTGCTGCAATTGTTTACTGGATTATTTGTGCCATTAATTAGTGTGAACAAATTTTTATTCAATCTCCGCACAGGATATGCTTGTGAAGATGGAATATGGGGGAGAGCAGAAGTGCGTTGAAGTTCCACAAAGTGATGAATGAAGGACATGCATATTGTATTGAAGAAATAAGTGATGAGATGCTGTTATTTGCATTTACCAGCTCACCTATGTCAGACCTTTTGATAAACAAAATTCTAATGAAAGTGAGAACATGTATACTGTTACATCTTTCGGAAAATGTTTTGAAATTGTGGTGCACAGTTCAGAATAAATGTTTTTCAAAAACCATTGTGTCTTTTTAGTAAATGTTTATTTCCAAGAGAAATTTCTAGAAGTTCAGAACAGTAAAATTCCCGCTTTTTAGAATGAATTAGAAGATAACTCTTACGTAGTTAAACTAAAATACTCTTTGAGAGTTAATATACAGGGCTCTAGAGTGCGACCAATTTGGTCGCAAATGCGACCAAATTTCTCCATGGTGCGACTAATAAAAAATACTTGGTTGCACCGGTGCGACCAAGTAAAAAAAATACTTGGTCGCACCGGTGCAACCAAGTATTTTCTCGGAAAAAAAGTTTCAGCAACCCTGAAAGTCTCCGTGTGTTCAACAACAGGCACACATTATGCCCATGTCGTGTTCTAAACCAATCAGAGATACTCAGAGGCGGGGACCTCTGTGATTGGCCGTGGTCCAGATATTCCTGCAGACCTACTTGTGTTTACGTTTGAAAGTGCGGGCAGATAGAGAAGGGTGAGTAGCCCAGGTCAGAAGTGTATGAAGTTGGTATTGAGAAAATATGAAAAGAACAATTGATAACTTTTTCGTTAAGTTAAGGCCTGATCAGTCCAAAATTCTGAGCCAGCGCTCTGACACGGAGCCATCAACCTCTCCGTTTTTGTCAAACACTGGTCCGGAGACGGCATCAGAAAATGAGCCACATACGATCGACTCCCAGCCGGAGTCCACTGAAAGTAAAAGTCAGAAAATGTATAGATTTCGAATCGAGTGGCTTGACCAGTTTCCCTGGCTAAGATACAGCCAAGCTGACAATATGATGCACTGCATTTATTGTCGCGAGTGTGGAAAGACCATGGCCGGCAACACAGCATTTGTCACTGGTGCTAATACGTTTCGAATTGAAACGCTGAAAAAGCATACAGCATCGAGAAGACACATTATATGCCGCGATAAATGCTCTGCCAAAATGTCCCCGCTCCCCACTGCCTTTCAGCGGCAGGCAGGAGTAAACGGGTCATCGGAGGAGGCCGAGATGATCATTAAGTTTAACATCGCCTACAATATTGCAAAAGAAGAAGTTCCGTTTACTAAGTTCAAGTCAGAAATAACTCTTCACAGGAAAAATGGCTTGGACATAAACCCCACATACAGCAATGATGTTGCGTGCGCCCAGTTTATAGGCGTAATCGCTGACACACTGAAAAAAAAGACGTCAGTGGAAATTGCGAACAGTACATACATGGCCTTCCTGATCGATGGAGACACAGACATCGCCACAAAAGAATGTGTCATTGTGTACACTCGTCTCTTGCAAAAAGGAAGACCAGCGAATATACTGATTGGACACATTGAGGTCCAGCATGCCCATGCCCAAGGTAAGCCATGTCATGTCACGTAGCCTATGTATATGATTAATAATATTACGTCGTGTTACTGAATTAACCATATCTAGCATGTTCTTATCATTGAAAATTAAACATAGCAATAATACATGAATATAGAAACTCAAACTGAAAAAGACTGCATTGTAAACTCTTGATCTGATAAGTAAATGGTATTTTTTTTTAAATTTGTTTAGGAATTTATGCTGCCTCAAAGAAAGCATTTGCTGCTCTTGGGGACCAGTGCAGTAACTGGTTGGATAAAATCATTGCTATGGGGGCTGATGGAGCTGCTGTTAATTTGGGCAGCAAAGGGGGTGTCAAGTTAATCATTTTGAAAGGTTGTTAGTTAATCATTTACAAATCAAAAAAAACGTGAACATGTAAAACTGCGGTGTTAAGTAATGCAGTTTAAAAATTTGGGTACGCCTAACTTTTGTGCTTGTACGCCTAAATTTTGTGCTGGTGCGCCTAAATTTTATTTTTAGGCGCACCAGTGCAACCATGGCAAAAAGTTAGTCTAGAGCCCTGATATATAAACTCTTAACACCAAGTGTTAAATTATCAACGCCAGACAGATTTGGTGTTTAACACTAAATCAGAGTTAACGTACCAACTCTCCAAAAAGAGTTAAATTAACACTCTCTGGTGTGGACCCATATAGACACTTTAATAGTGTTGAAATCAAATCCGACAGTGTTAATTTGGACATGCTGGATTTGCTGTGTAGTTTGCCTCCACCAGTGTGTGAATGGGTGGATGACTGGGTGTGTAAAGCGCTTTGGGGTCCCTAGGGGGGACTACTAAAAAGCGTTATACAAATACAGGCCATTTACCATTTATGGCAGAAACATATTTAATAACAGTCATGACCAGAGATGGGCAGCAACGCGTTACAAGTAACGTGTTACTGTAATCCATTTACTTTTTTTCAAGTAATGAGTAAAGTAAGGGATTAATATAGCAAAAAGGGTAATTAGATTACTGTTACTGTCCCGTAAACACGCTGCGTTACCGCGTTACTAAAACCGTGATTTTTTTTGTGAGAGTGTCTCATGACAGTGACGTAAGCGAGTGCGACGTTTGTGGCAACAACTGTGTGCAGATCAACAATGGATAATATATCGAGTGCAGGAGAGAGTATGAGCGTGCAGCATTTAAAGCATGGAAGTACTGACCTTATTTTGAGGTTGTTTCCGTAAAAAGTGACAATTAGGGCTGGGTATCGTCACTGATTTCTAGAATCGATTCAATTCCGATTCACAAGGTCCCGAATCGATTCGATCCACGATTCGATTTAATTCGATTCGATTCGATTTAAATCTGGGAAATTTTGACAGTCAGAAATATTATAATTCAGATAAGTACATTTACATATTTTTGTATCAATAAAAAGGAAGCTGAGACATGCAAGACTTTATCAAAGGTGTGAGCATCACAGCAGATGCCTTTGTGTCAAAGTAGCTGAAGATAAAACACAGAAAAACATGTAGGTGATTTTCCTGGCCTGGGATTTTATAAAAATATTCTGCAGTACATCAAAAACGAAAGAAAACCATTAATTAATAAACATTACCTCTGACGTTACAGCGGTTTTATTAGAGACACAGCTAAGCATTTTGCATTTTGAATAATTTTAAAAAGTTTAAATTTGTTCAGTATTGAACAGCAGAAATGAGGTTTTCTTTTCGGAAGAATGTAAAAGGGAAAAAAACAGCGGCCGACAGCGCTGTAAACAACAGTAGACTTGTGCGTAACAAGCAAGCGAATAATGAAGAAAGGGAAACTGTTCGAGAGAGACAGAGAGGGGGGGGGGGGGGGGGGGAGAGAGAGAGCTGCGCATTGCAATGGATGCAAAACAGTAAAAGAGTGAATTCATGACGATGTTTATGTGAAGCGTTTGGATCTTCTTTTGCTGCTGGTTCGGTCAATATTGTTTGGAGAGACATTAAACTAACAGCTTTAGAATCAGCGCATAAAGGGCGTGAACACAAAGCGCGGACCCGCCGACAGATCAGAATCAGCGAGCTGTCGGCTTTCAGCCCCGACTGTGAGAAAGGCGACATCTCACTGATTCTGATCCGCAAGTCGCGCTGTGTGTTTAAGTCTATGTGCAGAATCCGTGTTCCTGCTCTCATTTACTGTCTTAACTGTTTGGTGGTTCTTGAAATTTTGTGAGATGTCACCAGAGATTCTGGCATTTCGGGCAAAATAAATTTATATTAAAAAATCGATTCAGGATTTTAATGAATCGATTTTACGTCATCCAAGCCAGAATCGATTTTAATCGATGAATCGATTATAAAAACCCACCCCTAGTGACAATAACATTAGTGGCCGGTGTTCACTGCGTGTAGGGTAAAAACATAGTAGCAGTAGTGTAAAGACGCAAAGTGCAAATTCAAATTCAAATTCCTTGGTAACAGTTTAATCAAAAGGCATTTCTGTAAGGTTTATAGTGTTGGATTGTCATTTATGCTTAGAAGTCTATAATTGTTTGTACACAGCAAAATCTCCAGTGTTAAATTAACAATAGAGAGTGTCTATATGGGTCCACACCTCTGAGTGTTAAATACAACACTGTTGAGTGTTAAATGAACACTTTTGACAGTGTTATATGCTTAAAAGTAACCTAGTCAGTTTTGAAGATTAACAAAGACTAACACTGAGCAGTGCTGATTTTCTAACACTGGAATATTTCTAACATTTTGAGTTATTTTCCAGTGTTAGAAAATCAGCTCACCCATATGTAGCCAGATGGGCTACTCGCCTCCCTTTTTTTTCTTCTCTCTCACTCTCTCTCCTGCGCTCGTTCTTTTCGCCACACAACTTGGTTAATTGGAAACCCACCTGCACATTGATTGCAGGGTGGCGCTAGCCCGTATAAAGCTAAGCCGGTGTTTTGTTGGACTATTTCCTCCCTTGCATTTAGCTCAAAACAGCAGTAAATGCTGGCATACTGCGACGGACTGATCAGCAAGAGCCGATTATATGACAGCTACAGCGCTGTCATGTTCATAACCCCGCCGACCACTTGGTCACACATACAACAAACATCAACAACTAGGAAGCAGCTTCACCTCTGATCACACACACACTCAACTCTACTCACTCACCTGGAGGAACAACATGAAGGTAGATGATGCTGATTGGTTCCGTGCTGATGTCTCTCCTCCTGCGCTTTGTTCCACTAACAAGACGACACTCGTATGTTCCACTATCAGCAGTGTTCACATCCTTCAGAATCAAAGACACGTCTCCATCCTTCATCTGCCTGTCCTGCAGATCCACCCGGTTCTTAAAAGATGGATGCTGGTACTCTGGAACAAACTGTGCTTTTTGGTAAAAAAGCACATATTCATCTTTCAGGTCTTCTCTGCTCCAAACTATAACTATGATCTTCTTGTTTGGAGCTCGACATGTCAGAGTGACGTCCTCTCCAGACTCAGCTGTGATGGTTTTGTCTGAAAGAGGAAATCGACAACACAGAGCAGAGAGGTTAAAGGTCAAAGTACAATTATGATCAGAATGATTGACTTTAAATATTTTGTTTATTTGCTTTGACATTTGAGTTTTTAGTCATGTTGGATTTAATTAATGAACTTCTGAACATCCAGCAGCTATTTAAATGTTTTAAAGTCGAGTTTTCATAGTTGAACATGTTCTGTTGTCCAGCTTTCTACAGCATCTGCTGGATGTTCACCATCATTTATTTGTCTTTCTTTGTGTTTGTTCATCTGACTCACATTCATGCTGAAGATGCTCTGCTACATGTGGATCAGCAGGATTCAGATTACAGCCTCTGTAGATCAGGATACCAACAGCAGCTGCAACAAGAAGAAGAAGTACTGCAGAAACTGTCAGACCAACTATTAGTCCAACATATCCGTCCTCCTTCCCTCCATCCTCTGTGTCTCCTCCTGTGTGACCTGCAGGTGAGAAACAGGTGTGAGGTGTCAGCTGTCAGGTAGGTGATGATGAAGAACAGAACAGAATCCATTTGCTCTTCAAACTGCTGTCAGACATTATCTACTGCACTCTGATCACATCACTCAGACCAGCTGCTTTCTACAAAGTCTCATCAACAACATCTTTAGAAAAAAACATCAACAACCAGGAAGCAGCTTCACCTCTGATCACACACACACTCAACTCTACTCACTCACCTGGAGGAACAACATGAAGGTAGATGATGCTGATGCGCTTCAAATACTTTGTTCCTATCTGGACGATACCACACTCGTATGTTCCAGCATCATTAATCGTCACATTGTTCAGAATCAAAGACACGTCTCCATCCTTCATCTGTCTGTCCTGCAGATCCACCCGGTTCTGAAAAGATGGATGCTGGCTTGTTTGATCAAACTGCTCATCTCGGTACAAAAGCACATATTTATCTCCCAGGTCAGCTCTGCTCCACTTCACAGCTCTGATGGGTTTGCCTTGTGGAGCTCGACATGTCAGAGTGACGTTCTGTCCAGACTCAGCTGTGATGTTTTTCTGGTCTGAAAGAGGAAACAACACAGAGCAGAGAGGTTAAAGGTCAAAGTACAACTGTTCATTTCTAAGGCAGCCAATCAGAGCGCATAGGAGAGACTAAACTACATTTATTTATCATGTAACTACTCAATCATTTGCTTCATTCACCCATGCACTTTTTTCTATGCCAGTCATAAGCCAACACAGGAGAATGAAAGTGCTCGTACATGTAAGGTTGCAGAAGAGTATGTCAATTTCTTCTCTTATCACTCCACCCCAAAAGCCATGACACTTCGCGAGATAAAAACAGAGACTCTGAAAGACCAGGTTCTGCAGAAAGTCATCGGTCACATCAGGAACAACACGTGGCATCTAACAGATAAATCCCAGCATGCTGACATTTTGAAATCATTCAAACATGTTCAAAGTGAACTAACAATAGCCGACTCATCTGACTTCATCCTCAGAGGCACGAGGATAGTCATTCCAACTGTCCTACAAGAAAGAGCAATACAACTGGCACACGAAGGGCACCAGGGTATCGTCAAGACCAAAGCGCTGCTACGTACCAAAGTATGGTTTCCAGAGATCGATCAGAAAGCAGAATCTGCAGTTCAAAACTGTCTGCCATGCCAAGCTAGCACACCTGTCACACACACTGACCCTCTGCAGATGTCACCATTACCCGAAACGCCCTGGCACAGTGTCAGTGCAGACTTTTATGGACCACTCCCTACAGGGGAATATCTGCTCGTCATCACAGACGAGTATTCTTGCTATCCAGTCGTTGAAAGTGTACGCTCAACATCAGCATCTTCTGTTATCCCAGTCATTGACAAAGTGTTCTCCATGTTTGGAATCCCAAGGACAGTAAAAACTGACAATGGTCCTCCTTTTAACAGTGAGGCTTTCTCACAGTTTGCAGACTACCTAGGATTTCATCATCGCAAAATCACACCTTGTTGGCCTCAGGCGAATGCCATTGCTGAGAGATTTATGAGAACCCTAGGCAAAGCACTGAGAGATGCCGAGACGCAAGGCACACCATGGAAACAGCAACTAAACATCTTTCTTCGTGAGTACAGATCTACACCTCATAGCACAACAGCGAGCTCACCAGCTGAAATACTGTTTCAACGCCAGCTATACACCAAGCTCCCTTTCGTTAACACCACTCCACGCAAGTGTTCAAATGCTGAAGTGAGAGCAAGGGATGATAGTGCAAAGATCAAGATGAAGGTGATCGCAGATGCAAATTATCCACACCATACAATGCAAAACCCTACAAAGTGACTAAGGTTAAGGGTTCTGAAATTACAGCTACAAGGGATGGACACTCGATTGTCAGGAATGCCTCATTCTTCAAGAAAATCAGACATGGTCTTGAAGCTGCCCCACCTGGACGGCATGTCGACCCCGCCTTAACAGACAAGCCCAGATACCCCGTCAGATCAAACAGACGCGTACCTATGCATCTGTCTGATTACATCAGATCTAAGACTTGAATATCTGAGTGACCAGTTAAAGGTTATGCTGCGTGTAACATGTTTGTTGTTCCTGAATCTAACACTGTAACCAGTATTATAGTGTTGAATGTTGATAGTGTTTAGTCAGAGATCTGCGCAAATGCAGTGCTGTTTAAGTGATGTTTAGGTGTGGAGAAACTCAAGTAATAAGAATGTTCAGTAATTTTATTAGGTGTCGTTGTCATAGGTTCAGATTAATAATTCACCTCGCTGAATACCTAAGTTTGTTAAAAGAAAAAAAAAGGAGGTGATTGTGATGTTTACAGAACTTTTATTTTGAAAGGTCGAATGTAAGGCGGAAGGAGGATATAAAAAAAGGAGACAACAGAAAACGGTAGATGAACAAGTTAGTGCTGCAGACTGTGTTGCCACTGCAAGCCTGAGAATTAAAGAATGGAACTGAGAAATACGGAAGGTGTCATCATTGATGTTTGAGGCATGCAAACATCACAGTACTCAATTACTCTATGTTATCATCAGAATCAGAATCAGAATACTTTATTGATCCCTGGGGGAAATTATTTTTTGTTACAGTGCTCCATTTTAAACCAACATTAAGACAAGACAGACAATACGCTAACTAAGAATAGTACAATATATACATATATATACATACATACATACATAAGTCACTTATAAATAAATATTTGGAAAAGAAACATGTGTAGTTGTAGCAGCAAACAGTGTGTTAAGTGGATGCGTTGTACAGGGAGATGGCCACAGGCAGGAATGATTTCCTGTGTCGTTCAGTGGTGCTTTTCGGTAATCTCAGTCTCTCACTGAACGAGCTCCTGTGACTGACCAACATGTCATGGAGTGGGTGGGAGGTGTTATCCAACATTGTCTTTATCTTGGACAGCATCCGCCTCTCCGACACCACCTTGAGGGAGTCCAGCTCCATCCCCACAACATTGCTGGCCTTACGGATCAGTTTATTAAGTCTGTTGGCATCTGCGACCCTCAGCCTGTTACCGTGTTTTACTTACACTTTTCAGTTGTAGCTGCTGACAATAAATAATATTGTTTGAATAATTAATGATTTTAGTACAAGATACTGGTCAGTATAGATACCTATTTCTCAAATATTTTAATTCAATTTTAAATAAAAATATTAAGTAAAGAAGGTATTCTGTGAACCACATACTGAATTTTTTGTCTGAGATAAATGTAAATAAATACCTTAATATAACACAAAAACATACGTTAATATTTTAGATATTTATTTCAACTTATCAAATTCAATAATTACTAAAATGATATTCATAGTTTTTATCATGCTTATCTAACTTATATTTATAGTGATATCTACTAAGCCTCTGAATTACTTTTTAGAGTGTAGCTACCAGCAATAAAGCTGAGTTTTTTCTGTTCATTTTTGCCTCCACGAGTCTGCATTTGGGGTCCTTTCTACCAGCTGCATACAGCAAACATGACGAAAGAACATGACCATAACGTGACACAGACTCTCCCTCCTTGGAGTACAACGCCATTGTTGCTGTTGTTTCTCTGCTGTGTCTTTCCCCCCCTTCTTTTCTTCTGTCCTTCCATTTTTCAACTTTCTCCCCAACGTCTCTTTCTTTCTTCTTTTTCTGCTTCGTCCCCCCCGGTTATGCCCGTTGCGATTGTATTGACTCAAAATAAAAAATCCTAACACACACACATTACACTTCTTTGTCTCTGTCACAGCTGGATTAAAATCCACACAGACTCATGCAGCCTGATGTCTCCTTTACACGCACACTGGACCAATATGAAAAGAGTTGTTTGGCTTTAAACATATAAACCAGCTGAATTTTATTCGCCTTTATCACAAAGACAAACTGTTTAAATCCAAGTTAAGCCTCACCTGCCGAAACAAACAGAGACACAGACAAGCATCAAAGTGCAGCAGGGTGACAGTTACAGCAGACATTTCCGTGTGCTGTAGTTCTGCTGATCTGGCTCTTAGTTTCTTCTAAATGCCTCAGTCTGTTGGTTTTGTGAAGTGTGGTTTACAGCACAGCGATCACGTGATCATGGAGTGCCGACAGATAGCCCACCTGCTGCTTGTGCAGGCAGGTGAACCGCGAGGATTCCCACCTGAATTAATCTTTTACTATCAAGGCTCCTATGACTCATTGGTCAGAGGGCGAGAGATCGGCACACTGCAGACTAAATTCATTCAAGTTCAAGTTTTCCCAACATAAAACGTCCATGTCCTTAAGCACAAAAACAAAAACAGGCTGAAGAAGTAATAACTCTGATCTCATTTTTTTTATACTTTTGACATAAAATATTGTTAGTTGGTCTGTTTGACTCCATCCACACCCTGACCCGCACGCAGGCAGAAGCTGAAGGCCGTGGACTCAGGCTGATGTCCTCCACAGCAGAACAGAGAGTTTCTTCATCCTCTGAACCATTGCATGTCTGCTCCTGGTTTATGATATAAATTGGGTTAATTCTGCTTCATAAAAAAACAAACTTACAGAAAGTGCAGTTAAATGTATATCATCAGTTTCTGTGTGAAAGCAGCACAGCCCTTAAGACTCACAGGCTGAGTGTGAAGACTTCTCCCACCTTGGAACTGAGCCAGATGAGCTTTCTTATGAAAACCTGACAACTTTCCAGGTAACTTGTAAGGAATTTAGCATTCGGGAGTTATTAGTTCGCAGCCATTGGAGGACTCTGGTCAAGCCCACCAACCGTCTCTCTCTCTCTGACTGTTAAGTGTGGAGTTACAGACCTGCGCTCTCATTCGGGGACTTTCAGCTTCATCTGAAATTCAAAGCTCATCTCATATAGTCTCGTCTGAAGCTCCAATTTGATTTAATACAGAAGCACAGACATGTCTGCTGGACCTGGATCACTCTAATGTAAAGTTCTTTATCATCGTCTCTATTAATAAAGATTTGCATTCATGAATTTTGACATTTTCAGTGTTTTTGTCGTGTACAGAGTGTTTGATTTATTTATTCATTTATTTTTTGTAACAAACTTGCTGTGATCGAACCATTTCTGCATCTGTACCTGTAATAACCAGTGCTAGCATTATTACACAACAAATGCAATGTGTTACACATTACTCGTTACTTTTCTTACAAGTGATGTGGTACCTTAGTTAATTAAATGCTGACGAAAGTAATTTGTTACAGTACATTACATTACTTTTTCATTAGTCTGTGAAAGAACCTGAAACACTACTAACAACACAAGCTTTAGGCTAATGCGTCACATAGGGTTGCCAACTCCCTGAAAAATAAATAAGGGACACCTCGTGGCCAGGGCCGGGCAACCCAGTTCACCCTTCCCAGTGTGGTGAATTTTGTAGCTCTTTTTTTGTGTGTGAAATTATTTTTTAACCATTTGACTTGAATTTGATTTAAGCAGATGCATATTCTTTGTGATATGACCATATGGGAAACAAATGATCATTTAGCCATTTATTTTTAGCTCAAAATGACAACATTAACACAGTAAAACAGGTCTCTTTCTTAAACAGAAGCCTGTCATGCTTAACTTTTGAGAATATAAGTAAATCTTTCTTTAAAAAGAACTCTGTCCTGCTTAACTTAAAATTATATAAATTAATAGAAAACAATAGAACGAAAAATATTCTTGTAACAGTGCACATATAGTGCATTTAGTACAACTGGCTTCAGTTGAGGTATTATTTCAGCTTTTCTAATGCTAATCAGCTGCTCCTGTTTGTAAACCCGCTTGTTCCCATGATTACACATCATAACTCATCATCATTATTCATCTATGTATTACGTTTATGTATTAGTGATCTATTTGTTGTAATCATCTATCCTTGCAGTTGTTTATTACACAAAATAAATTATATTATCACACTTCTGGCCAGATAGCGCTGATATTAACTGCACATGCCCATATTAACCTTAACCAGAGGGTTTAAAAAAAAACAAACCAGTGTTTACATACCATATCTGCTTCTGCCGGCCTAGTGGACAAAAAATTGGTTAAGGGTTCCCCGAGCTTTCACGCCCCTCATGTTCTTCATGTGCCCACCACTAGAAGCATGCCTATGGAAAAAGTGCGCCGGCACACAGTGCAGTGCGCGTTATAGGTGTTATCGTGCATTTTCCCAGCCAGGTGTTTCCCTTTTCCCATTCCTCCCTGTACTTTTGCAGCCTTTTTTTCTTTCTCTGAGCGAACAAACATTGCTGCTCTAATGCTGGGCTTACACTGTGTGATTTTTGGTCCATTTTGAGCCGATTTTTGAGTTGTGCGACCGATTTGGTGATTGGCCCGATTTTGGCCTTCATCGTGCATCGTGTAGTATACGTGGGGTAACGAGAAGCGATTAACACCTCACGACCAGCTCCCGGTCATCAATCGCTCGTGAGGGTCTCACCACAGCCGCTCACACTGCTCACGCGCAAACACGTAAACGTTGGTGAAAAAGATGGAGCAGCACGGCTGTGCAGCGTGTGATCTGGACACAAGCGATGGAGGCACAACTTGTAGAACTTTGGAAAGCTCATCCGAGCCTTTTCGATGTGGCATCACAAAATTATCACGACCACAACAACCGTGAAAATAGTTGGATCGACACTGCTGCTCAATCACAGCTGCCTGATCAATGTTTTTCATTAGCAATTTAGCAAAGTTGATGGTGGCGGTGTGTCTGTGTGAGTGAAAGACAGAGAGAGCGAGCGACAGATTTTCTGTTATAACCTTAATTTTATGGAGGCACAGTGGGAGCACTCAGGTCGCATCAGAGCATCGGGCCGTATAGTGTGAGACCTGCATCGTGACCTACCAACTTCTAACCCCTGCGAGTCAATCGTGCAGTTTGAGCAGGAGCTGAATAACGTGACTGAAAAAATCGCACAGTGTCTGCCCAGCTTTAGGTGTACTGTCATCCGAGACTTGCACCGCAGTGTCGGCGTTTGTTTCCCTGTTGGCCATGCTTCTTGTTGTGGTCATCTGTTGTCTTCCGGTATTTTCTCCGTAAGCGACCTTTCCTCGACCAATGAGATGAGCGGTAATCTGAATTGTCATACTTGAATTGTCATAAGTGTGCTGTCAGCTCATTGGTCACAAAGCAGGAGAGGGGCTGGGAATTATGTTTTCAAACAAAGCGTTAATTCCATAAACATTTATAGACTACTTTTGATTCTCACTGTATTACGGGACAAAGTGCATCCCTTATTAGCTCAATACAGGACGTGTACTTTTGTTTCTATATACGGGACGATTCCGTTTTTTAAGGGACGGTTGGCAACCCTAGCGCCACACACCAAAACAAATCAACACCAACAGACACGATCTCTCTTTTAGTGTTTAGGTATGAACACAAAGCCAATGGCACAAAGAAAAGATGAAAACCAGCACAGCGATTTCAAACTGATTGCTCATCACTGCTGTAGTCAGCTGTTAAATTTCCGACCTGGCTGCTGGTCACATTCGCTCAGTTTTAACATAACTCTGGGTTCTTGGCTAGCTTAGCGTTAGCTGTCTGTGCCTGTGATTGCAAAGAGCCAAAGTTGCATTAGCAGCATAATCCAGCTGTTTCTGTCCTGGATGCAGTTTACACTTTACCGTTACACTCATTTTCGAGCGAAAGAAACCCCAAAACCAAGTAACTGATACTGCAATGCATTATATTAATGTGATTACTGTCAACTATGTGGCTGTCTGTAAAAAAAAATATTGCCCCTGTTGTTAAATCATGAGTCTTCCACCGTTAAACACATTTTTGGAAATTGTTTCAGTTTCACTCAGAAGTGTAGATTAAAGAAATCACTAAAATATAACCAGTTTGATGTAGTGCCAGGTAAGACTGAATCATCCCCCCCTCAAAGGAGCCCAGAGGGATTGATCAAATGTGATGGAAGAGGCTGTATCAAGACTAATGAGATCTATTAGATGGTTTTTAAATGGACTTTTATATTGGTTAGAATTAAGATTATTTTTATTTTTCCAGTTAATGAGGACCGTTTTCTTGGCAATGCATACGGCCGTAAAAACAATGTGGGCTGTGTTTATTTCTGTAGTGACCTCATCCAAGTTGCCCAGCAAGCATACTAAAAGGGATTAAATGTTACATTTCAGGCACTTTGATAATTCTTTACATATCTCGCCCCAAAACTTCTGATTTGGTGGACAGAACCAAAGAGCGTGGATATAATTGTCCGGTGTATTTGCTTGACAGTGTGAGCAGTTGTTGGAAGACGTATAGCCCATTTTATAGATCCTATGACCAGTATCATGCACGCTATGTAATATTTTATATTGAATTAATTGAAGACTGGGATTTCTGATTAGATGAAAGGTTTTTAAGCAAATCTGAGACCAGAAGTTTTGGTCTAAGCTGATCGATAAATCCGCTTCCCATTTTGCAATAGGAAGTGATATTGATTCATCTATTTTAGAGAGTGTTCTGTATATTTTAGACAATAATTGGGGGGTTTGGGGTTAAAAAATTGGTGGTGTTTGTAATTCAGCTTCACTGGGATTGAATTTCTTTTTTTACTGTGGATTTGATTTGATCTGACAGGACTCTTTAAAGCATTCCTGACTCACGCTGTTGCACATCCAGTCGAAATGTCACAGCCGTCTTGAGTGGGTGTAATGTGCTCCGGGCTGTTCGAATACAATACAGACATACCCACAGATAGCCTTATATATAATTACATATAATTACATTTCAGATCCTGACTTGAGATTTCTACATAAGCCAGAGACTTCCTTGGAAATCCTAAGTGTGACATTTACCATAAGAATGTTTCCATGATCGAGCCAATAACGTATTCTTGACAGAACATTGTATTCACGTATTTTATATTGTAGGATTTACATGTGAATTGAGGGTGAAATTGAATTAATTGAAAGTGGTGTCAGTGGAAAATTTTGATTTCATTTCTTTTTTCTTTTTGTAAAAACGACAACCATAAAGGGCAGCACGGTGGCATGGTGGTTAGCACTGTTGCCGCACAGCAAGAAGGTCCTGACTTCAATTCCACCATCAGGCCGGGGTCTTTCTGTGTGGAGTTTGCATGTTCTCCCCGTGTTTGCGTGGGTTCTCTCCGGGTACTCCGGCTTCCTCCCACCGTCCAAAGACATGCAGCTTGTGGGGATAGGTTAATTGGATAATCCAAATTGCCACTAGGTGTGAATGTGAGTGTGAATGGTTGTCTGTCCTTGTGTGTTGGCCCTGCGACAGACTGGCGAACTGTCCAGGGTGTACCCTGCCTCTCGCCCTATGACAGCTGGGATAGGCTCCAGCGCCCCCCGCGACCCAGAAAAGGATAAGCGGAAGCGAATGGATGGATGGACAACCATAAAGAGGTTAAATCAGTGTTTGTGTTAAATCAGATTGTTTGTGTAATGATCTTAGATCAGATAAGAGTTGCATCAACTGTGTCTAAAAGATCAACAGAGCATTTTGTCTTTATCTACACATGTATATACTTGATGTACCATGGTCTGCCTGAAGTATTTATGTCATGAATCACAGTCATTGTGTAAGATTCTGGATCAGAAATAAACTGATAGAATTGTTTCAAGTTGTGGCCTCACCAGAGCCATTACAAAACATATACCAAACAACATATTATATCCTCCCCGTTACCTGTATACAGAGTGTCAGTCAAGGAAGCTGCACAGGACTGGAAACCTGAGACGAGGGAACACTAAGCAGACGTGTTCCGTTTGCTTTCATTCAATATATTGAATTAAATCTATCCCAAAAAAGTCAATGTGAATTGTTACCTCAGATTTATTGGGTAAATTCTATAGATTACTTCTCTACAGTGTACTTAGACCTTCAGTTATGTTTTCTTTTCTCATTATTCATCACAATTTAACATTTAAAAAGTTTTAACAGATCTAATTTCATTTTCTTCTTCTCTATTATAAAAAATGTGTACGTATTTAAGAATGTTACCTGTATGAGAGGCAGTGTGAGTAAAGATCCAACAGGTGGCAGCAGAGAAGTTAACTCATCCTCCACCAAAACAATGTTTCCACATATTTTTTTATGTGTAATGTGTTTACCTATGTGGTATAAGTACTTATAGACTGTAGTATAGTACTGTAGAACTAATATTTTTATAAAAGACAAAT
The DNA here is from genome assembly GCF_964374335.1 of Astatotilapia calliptera. Lineage (NCBI taxonomy): Eukaryota > Metazoa > Chordata > Actinopteri > Cichliformes > Cichlidae > Astatotilapia > Astatotilapia calliptera. The sequence goes on from NC_137424.1 coordinate 72,457,945, forward strand.
ATTACCAGTGTTCTAAGTATATTTATGACTTTGGTTGTACCTGCATTAACTCAGTCCTTTTTGGCCACTTAAAAATGTCTTTATGGTTACATTTATGTCATTTCTATGCCATTGGGCAGATCACTCTTTAAAAATGCAGTTTTGATGCCAATAAGACTTTTTTAAAAACTATATAAGTAAAGGAATCCGAGCTTTAGGCGGGGACGCTCTATACTGACTGCTCGACATCGGCGGACAGATGGACTGTAATTGAACAACAACAATTGAACCCGTGTGTATGTTCACATCTTCAGTTTGTTTATGTTACTTTACAGTAAACATATCAATTTACAGTCTATTTAGTTTAGATTTCACGTATTTCCAAATATCAAGGAATGTATCGAATTTTTCCTTTGATGGTTTATGATATAAGTTCTCTTAGGCAACTTCAGCAGAAAGGGTTAGGGTTTTTAAATTGATTTAAAGATTTAAATTGATGAAATCCCAGTCTGCAATTAATACAATACAAAATACTGCATAGAGTGCACTATACAGGTCATCGGATGTTCAAGATGGGCTTTACATCTTCCAACAACTGCTCACACTGTCAAGACAATACACCAGACAATTACATCCACGCTCTTTGGTTCTGTCCACCAGTGCAGAAGTTTTGGAGCGGGATATGTGAAGACTTATCAAAGTGTCTGAAATGTAAAATTCCAACCTCCCCTTTAGTGTAGTTGTTGGGCAAATTGGATGAGGTCACTACAGAAACTGATACAGTCCACATGGTTTTTACTGTCCTTTGCATTGCCAATCTCCAACTGAGTAACGGAGGGCAAAACGGCTGGACACTGAGCCTGCTGAAGTGAAGTTGGGACACAAGTCCCAGGCAACACAACCTCTGCCAAGCTGGAGCTCATCTCATACTGTCGAGAGAGAGCATCAGCATTCCTATTACTGCGGCCTGAGCGATACTTGATCTCAAAATTGAATGCCGCCAGCTGGGAGGCCCACCTCTGCTCAGTGGCACCCAGCTTAGCTGAAGAGAGGTAACTAAGTGGATTGTTATCGGTGTAAACCACACACTTCTGCCCCAGCAGGTACTCCCGGAACTTCTTGGCCATGGCCCACTTGAGCGCAAGAAACTTCAGCTTCATGGAGCTGTAATTGTCCATATTGCGCTCATGTGGCCGAAGACCTCGACTAGCATAAGCCACTGGCCTAACAACACCTTCTACATCTTGGGAGAGAGCTGCACCCAAACCACTGTGGCTGGCGTCAATCTCCAAGATAAATGGGCGCGTAAAGTCAGCATATGCTAGCACAGGTGCAGATACAAGCTTTGCTTTCAGGGCCTCAAAGCTCTCCTCACACCGAGGGGTCCAAATAGCACTCAAACTCTGTCCCGAGCCCTTCTTTGTATTTGTGCCAGCCGATTTAGCCACCACTTGATGCAGGGGAGCCGCCAACGCAGCAAACCCCTCCACAAAGTGCCGGTAATAGCTGGCGAAACCCAAAAAGCTCGCAACTCTGACACGGAACGAGTACACTGCCATTTGGCTACTGCGTCAACCTTGGCTGGATCAGTAGAGACACCCTCACAGGAGATTATATGGCCCAAGTAGTTAACCTTCTGCTGGAAAAAGGCACACTTTTCCAACTTAGCCTTGAGCCCCTGTTGCTGCAGCCTTGCCATCACCATCTCTAGCCGTTGCAGGTGCTGAGAGACAGACGAGGAGAACACAATGATGTTGTCTAGGTACAGCAGTAATGACTGGCACTGCTGATCCCCGAACATCCTCTGCATTGGGCGCTGGAAGGTACCAGGAGCATTGCACAGCCCGAATGGCATACGATTCCACTCGAACAGGCCAAACGGCATGCAAAAAGCGGTCTTGGGCTTATCCTACTCAGAAACTGGCACCTGGTTGTACCCGCTGGCCAGGTTGATGGTAGAAAACCAGCGTGCGCCACCTAGGGCATCCAGACTTTCCTCGATGCGAGGTAAGGGGAAGGCGTCCTTCCTCGTTTTGCTATTCAGCAAACGATAGTCAACGCACAGACGGAGGCTTCCATCCTCCTTGTGGACCAACACGATGGGAGAGCCATAAGATGGTAAATGGTAAATGGCCTGTATTTATATAGCGCTTTACTAGTCCCTAAGGACCCCAAAGCGCTTTACATATCCAGTCATCCACCCATTCACACACACATTCACACACTGGTGATGGCAAGCTACATTGTAGCCACAGCCACCCTGGGGCGCACTGACATAAGGACTGCTACTTTCCCTAATTACCTGGGCCTCCAGTAGCTGGTTGATATGGGCCCTGACAGCCTCATAATCAGAAGGAGGAATTCGCCTGTACCTCTGCCGAACAGGTGCGTCATCGAGCAGCGGTATGTCGTGCGAAATGAGGTTTGTGCAGTCCAAGTCTCCCTCATAAGTGGAGAAAACAGAGCGGTACTTCTGCAAAAGTAACCGTACCTCATGTTGCTCTGACTCAGCGAGAGCAGACAGGTCAATCGTATCCACCATCTCTTGAGCAGGACTGCTGGTTGTATGGGAGGAAACGGTAACGGGAAAAGAGTGTTCCTCGCTAACACCGGCAGGGAGGCTAACAACAGTAGCTTTGCTTATCACTCCCAAACGGGTCCACGGGTGGAGAACAGCTTCTGCTGTCCCCACATTGGTGACTGGGATGTAGGCAACGCCCTTATCCACCTGGACCAAACAAGGAGAGGCCAGCAACCCAACTGGCAACCCGGACTCAGAAGGCTCAAAAAGCACAGCCTGACCTGACAACTGCTGAAAACAGGTAGTGGCCACAAGTTGCATGACACCACCAGGTATCCGCGCGGCCCGCGGGCCCTGTACCTTAACGGTACCGACAGGGTCCTCTGGGGCTTGGGCTGCAGACTGGTGACACTGATGTAAGGCCTCCAAAACTGGTCTCGGTGCCTGTGACACAGAAGGAGAATTAAACAAGGAGCCACCGAAAGCCCCAAACAGTTCTTGATAACAGCGGCGGATTACGTTCATTCCTAAGATGCCAGGGACAGAGGGCGTAGCCCCAGGAGGGTCCTTCACTATAAGGATTCCACAAAAGGGCATTTCCTTGCCACACAGGAGTACACTGAGCTCCAAATAGCCAATGTAAGGGATGGCAAGCCCATTGGCAGCCCGAAGCTGTAGCCAATGGCATGACTGAAGGCGTTCTTGTCCCCAAGGGGCAAAATGTGCCAAAAAGAAACTTTCTGTGATGGTGGAAACCATGGACCCAGTATCCACCAAACAAGGGACAGTTACCCCACTAATCAGCACATCCATCTTTGGACACAATTAAATTAGCCTGCCAATCCTATCTTTCTGTGAGCCAGTGAACTCCCCACCTGAACTGTGACTCTGGAGCTCAGAGGACGCTAGTTTTCCGACTGGGTAGCGGGAAGATGATTGCCAACTGCGGCATAAGGAGGGCCTGAATCAGAACCTGCTCTAGGGCGGCGTGAAGCCCGCTCCCCAGTGCACTCCCTAGCAAAGTGTCCTGGCTGCTGACACCGGCATCAAATCACCGAGCCAGCCCGTGAAGGCCGAACACTTCTTCGGGGGTTCTGTAAAGAAACCACTGTCTCAGTGAGCTGATTTAACTGCTCTTGTTGGCACTTTAGGAGTTCCTTTAGCTCACAGCACTCGGACTCGGGTGTACCAACAGGAGCGAACCTAGGGCTAGTGTGCACTCCACACTGGAAACCATATGCCGATGGTTGAGAATAGCCACGGTCGCGAACAACGCCTGAAAATCTTTCTCTTTCCCATCTAATTGCTTCCCCGCGAAGGTGGCAGTAGGCACACGGCGAACGTATTGTTTAAGCTCTCTGCAGAGAGCACTATCAACAACATATTCTACAAATTGGTCTCGGAGCAACACCTCTGCGTTACGCATACCATCAGGTGCACTTTGCTTTACTTGCTCCATCAGAGCCATTAGCGCTAAGGAAAACTCCTGCAAAGTCTCTCCCTCCCGCTGTCTCCTCGAAAAGAAAGCCTGCTGCAGAGTGACATAGGACTGTGCATTGCCATACAGTTCCTTTAAAATGGTCAACACCCGAGCAGGATCCCCTCGCTCTAAATTAGGGCGAAATTTGATCTCCTCCCTTGCTTCTCCCTCTAAATGGTCAAAACTAAAGAAAGCTTGATCAGCAACAGACAGGTGCGGGGCACGCATGCATGCTTGAACCTCTTCGACCCATTCAGCTATATTGATGCCCGTTCTACCATTGAACATGGGACATTTACGGTCCCTAAGCACCACCACCACACGCTCTGTAACGGCGGGCTGGCTACCAACATTTGGTATGCAACCAGCTGGTACGAAAGAGGACGACGCGGCCCTACCACCAGACTCGAGCACAGCGCCCCCATCCCGGCGCAATTGCTCATTATCTGCCCTTAACTGCGCTACCAAGTCTCTAAGTTGCTGCAATTCTTCCTCCATAATAAATTTTGACCCAAAAAAAAGAGAAAATTAAATCAGCAAGGTGCTAAAATCCTACTACTCTTCCTTCTACCTGGATACTGCTGTCTTGTCTATAATCACACTCTAAAACAAATAGAGCCTTCAAACAGGTGAACTAGGATCTTTGCAAAAAAAAAATAAAACAATTTACAAGACCAAACATCTACCTCAAATGTGCACTCTGTCGACAACGCCAAGTATGTGACCAAGTGGTCGGCGGGGTTATGAACAAAATAATAAACTTGACAACGCCACCTAGGGGAATTGCACCCCAGGAAATATATTTAAGAAAAATAGATAAAAGGAATAAAAGGAGTCCGCACAGATTCAAGGATGCACACTGAGGCAGGTTGGCTTCCGATATTAAAACAGTTTTATTTATAGAAAAATGAAATAAAATATTAAAAATCAAGATGTAGCGTGATTGTTGACAGTGTCCTACAGTAAAAATAAAACAATCGTGGAACTTGGACTTACCAGCAGCCGTGGAACCAAAAGAAAATCACACAAAAAGAATCACTGCAGCCCACCCAGTGCTGTACAAAAGAAAGTGTGAAAACGACCCACCACCTGAGGTCCCAGGGCCACTGGCTCGTCCTCCGTTCACTGAAATAAAACACAGAAAAATATGTTAAAAGAACAAAAGGACACTGAGCGTCAGGCTTGCTACAGATCATAAAAAAACTAAAACACACTTTAATAACTTTAATAAAAGAAATCACACACACACGCACACACAGGAAAGGCTTATACCCCACGGGTCAAACTACCACTCATGCTGGTAATAATTATTCTCAGGCATAGGCCGGTCTGGCTCCCCACCGGCTGAGACCGGCAACCCAGGTGATTTAGAGTCCCAGCACGACACTCGGGCAGAGAGTCACTTCAGCCCGATCACAGAAGCATGGGTACGAGCAACAGTCCAAAATAAAATAGAAGAACACCAGGTGAACCAAAAAAAAGGGTAAGCCTACTTAATAAAAACAAGATAAGACAAGACAGCAGCTAGGCAGGCGTCTCGACTCTTTGCTTAAAAATCAGGCAGTTGGTTCCTGAGAAGGTGCGGCAGCAATCAAACCCTACAAACAAAAAAGGCAAAGATAACCTTAATCGTCTCTAATTTAGAAATACTAGCAGCTATAATATAAGCGGGCTTACCCCAAGACTGGAGGCGCTATACTGTACGGTGAACGCAACTCACGCAACTCACGCAACTCACGCGTCTCTCCACCACAGCTGGAGTAACGAAAGAGAAACAGCCGCGCTATAGCGGGCCGCAGAATTATGACTACCAGTTACTGACTTTTGAGAGAAAGAGGTCGAAAGGAGGCCTACCTGTAGCAGTCACATAATCCGATTGTATCGGTAAATTAACCAATAGGCCAGCATTTACTGCTGTATCGCACCAGAAGCTCGGGAGGAATGATCCAACAAAAAACCGGCTTCCCTTTATACAGGTAAACACCACCCTGTAATCAATATGCAGGTGGGTTCCTAATTAACCCAATCACATGATACATGGAGCGAGTGCAGCGGAAAGAGAGCGAGGGTGGTAGAGCGAGCGAGAGAGAGAGAAAAAGAAGGGCGAGTAGCCCATCCGGCTACATCATGAACTGGAAAAATAAAAATAATCGTAACTCTAGCCAATACAGAAACCATCTAATAGATCACATTAGTCTCGAGACAGCCTCTACCGCCACATTACATCAATCCCTCTGGGCTACTTTGATCGGCTCCATCACCTAGCGGGGGTGGGGGGTCGATGTTTGGTCCCGCCTTCGCCATTGTGGTTGATGTGGAGGTAGGGACAGGCTTAGGTCGTCTGGAGAATCCCTAGGGACGTAATCACTGGATGGCTTAACCCAGGGGTTGTGGTCATAACCTGGTTAGTGACTCTGGTTGCTCTTGCGGCTGTGTGCAGCAGGGCTGGGGGAGGGTCTGTGCTGGCGGACGTAGGTTACTGGCCTTGTAGTCTGGCTGCCGCTGAGTGGATCCGGGGCAGGCGTGGGGGCTTGGGGTTCGGGGGTGCTTCGCCTCCATGCTAGGGCTCTGGCTGGGTCTTGGGGGCTTAGGTCCTTGTTGGTGCATCGCTGAGGTTGTGGGCCGGTGGGTGCACAGGGGCACAGCAGGGGGCCTCCGGCGCATCGGCCTAACTAGGGGACTCTTCAACTGACAGGGAGTTTGTTCCATCCTTGCAGGAGTCCACTCTGCAGTTGGGGGAGAGTCACAGGAGAGGTGGAGAATAAACTTAAGCTGGGTGTCTGCTGTCTTGTGCAGTCTGGGAGATGACTGAATGTTAAGGTGGGTACAGTTTCCTCTGCGGTGGGGTCGGGTGGGCTGCCCCGGGTCCTGTTGCCGTAGGATAGGCCTGGGCTCCCTTGCCTTGGTGTTGCCAAAGGACGGGGGTTGCCTACTGGGGTCAGTGGGGGAGCTGGCCCCAGGGAGGGGTATCTTGCTCCTCCCATCTTTTCCTCCCCATCCCCGGCTGCCTCCCTCTTCCTGCACCATCACACCCACCCACACAAGTAGGGCTTGGGGTGCGGGTGTGTCACCAGTAGGGATGGTTCCCGGTATCCGGTGCCATGATGGCACCGGTTCTGACATAAACGGTAGTAACCAGACCGAAAAGTAGCGCACATTTCGGTGCTTTATTTCGGTGCTTTTTTTTCCTGAGCTGTGATACACTTCTAGCCAATCATTTTACGTTTCCGAGGATAGTAGGCAGGTCCAGGTACGTACGTTCTTTTAGAGCAGAGCTATAGATTAAAAATGACCAAGGCGAAGCTGTCAAAGTCTGGCTGTACTTCACAGCAAAATATGCAAACTCTGCAGCCTGCAACAAGTGCTTTAAGGTGATACTGTGATACTGTGCAAAGGAGCTAACACCTCAAATCTGATGAAACACCTGGCGACATATAGCGTTTTTTTTAAAAGCCGAAAAATCCGCAGCATTTGATAGCTTGCTGCGAGACCTCACACCGAGCACATCTACTGTGGGTGTGGTGCCTGTTATCGGACCCGGAGTTAGCAACTGTTAAGGTTCAGATATTGAGGAAGGAGAGTACAAACAACCATGGTCCAGAAGATCTTGGTCAAACAATGATTTTAATGAATACACACGTGTGGGAAGAACAACTCTGTACGCAGACAGCAATTGATCTTCGACTTAATCAAAGCATACACAGATTTTTATAGCATCAGGGTTTGATTTAATGACGCCCCTTCATACGTCCCAGACAGGATATATACATACGTCAAATCAAAACCACAATGACTTTTAACACAGTTCGAAAGAACATCGTCTTCTATTTTCATGGCCGGTACTTCCTGTCTACCTTTCAGTTCTTGTCTTGAAGTGAATTGTTCCTCTTTCTTGCCGAGACAACAAGGAACGGTTCCTCGTTTACAGAGACACTTTCGCAGTTACAACCAGACATGACTAACCTCTTTCCTATAAATAAATCTAACTCATGTGTGTGTGTGGGTGTATGTCACGACCTCACTCAGCCTCTATGTCACCTCTCACTTACTGTCTTGTCCTTAAATGCTCTTTCTCAATTCACCTGTTGCACTTCTGACCTTTCACCAGAACAGAGGCTCATCCTTATGTGTAACAACCTAACTGAGACTATGTATATGTCATCTACTAAATAAATGTTTTAATCAAGAACCTCTACTAAGAGCTTAATAAAAGAATATAAAAGTATAACAGACAATTTGAATAACCTAGTAATTCAAATAGCCTCGTCTAACCTGGTTCTCAGAATACTTAGACTCTGCTTTCACTTCTGCTTTCTCTTCTGCAAACTCTCTGCAACTTCCTGTCAGCCTGCTGCACTTAGTCTTTCTAAAAGACACACACTGTTTAAACCTCTGAATACAATATCAATGCTGCAGATTCTATTATTAATGCAATAGTAATGATGATGATTATTTAACAATAGCAGTAAAATAATTTCCCTGCTCCACACTCCCTCTCTCGACCTCTGGAACACCAGAGGTCGCAATACATTGTGTGCTGGCTCAGCAAATCAGACAACCTCATGTCATCTAATTGGTCCAGTAATAAACACCAGCTCCCATTCGAGAACACTCCATGTGTAAGCTTAGGTTTTCTCGGTCCCTCTCTTGTCTCGGGCCTCCAGGATCCTCACCCCCTGTGGTCACCGAGATCTTCTGCAAAGGAAACAAAACACCTTTTCCTGCATCTGCAGTCTGGTGTTGCCTACATCTTCCTATTCAGAAGGCAGAATTTCCGAGTTCTGAGTACAATCAAAGCACCACGACGTCAGTTTTTGTGTTGGATGTAAAAGGCGCACATGACGCTGTGACGTAGGCTAGAATCATGGCAGCAGTCAATGACGGTCCAGGCGTGGGATTTCTCTCGTGGAAATATGCACATTATCTTTTCCTGTCTATTGGTGGGTGGCACAGTGCACTTGTGGCAAGTAAGCAAGCTAGAAGACTGGCAAAGTTATGGAAGAAACACATTAACAAGAGAATTCTGAGTAAAACCAAAGTTACTTTCCCTAGTAGCTAGTTACTTTGAAAGTAACGAGTAACTTGAAGTAACTGAGTTACTTTTGAGAGAAGTAACTAGTAATGTAACTAAGTTACTATTTTAAAGTAACTTACCCAACACTGGCTGTACCAGGGTGGCTGTAGCTCAAGTGGCAGAGCAGGTCAGCCACTAATCAGTCGGTGGTTCGATCCCAGGCTGCATGCCAAATATCCTTGGGCAAGATACTAACCCCATGTTTACCTACTGGTGGTGGTCAGAGGGCCCGGTGGCGCCTGTGTCCGGCAGCCTCGCCTCTGTCAGTGCGCCCCAGGGCAGCTGTGGCTACAATGTAGCTTGCTATCGCCAGTGTGTGAATGTGTGTGTGAATGGGTGAATGACTGAATGTAGTGTAAAGCGCTTTGGGGTCCTATGGACTAGAAAAGCGCTATACAAATGCAGGCCATTTACCAAATCAAATCAAATCAAATCACTTTTATAGTCACATCACATGTGCAGGTACATTGGTACAGCACATGTGAGTGAAATTCTTGTGTGCGAGCTTCACAAGCAACAGAGGTGTGCAAAATACAATAATGTAAACAGCAAAATACAAGAATGGCTACATCTGAAACTAATAAATATATGTACAATATATAATAGTATATGCATTTCTGGATGTGTATACTAAATATTTTCCTGTGTGTGTGTGTGTGTGTGTGTGTGTGTGTGTGTGTGTGTGTGTGTGTGTGTGTGTGTGTGTGTGTACACATATTTTACAAATTAAATAGAGTAAACAATAATAAATATATATAAAATATACAGAGTTGAGACATGTGCAAAACAGTGGCATTACTGTACGGTATGTAGTGCATAATGTTGAAGTTCCAGTAGTGAAGGTGAGGTGTCTATGACGTGTTCAGCAGTCTGATGGCCTGATGGAAGAAGCTGTCTCTCAGTCTGCTGGTACGGGACCGGATGCTGCAGAACCTCCTTCCTGATGGAAGTAGTCTGAACAGTTTATGGCTGGGTTGACTGGAATCCTTGATGATCCTCCCCGCTTTCCTCAGGCACCGCTTCCTGTAGATGTCTTGGAGGGAGGGAAGCTCACCTCCAATTATCCGTTCAGAGCACCGCACTACTCGCTGGAGAGCTTTGCAGTTGTAGGCGGTGCTGTTGCCCAGTGTACCTGCACATGTGATGTGACAATAAAAGTGAATTGTTCACGTGAATTGTTCAAGTTCACTGCTGTAATAACTAATAATGATTAATATAATAACTATAATATTGGCAATATTATATTTACACTGACTTTAGTCTCATGAACAACATAATTTTTATTTACTAGCTAATCTTAAAATGACTGTTCAGTACAGAAATGAAGCCCAACAATCATGTTTTACAGTCATGTGGTCTCAGCCTCAGATACTTATTAAATCACACAAAGCTCGTGTAGAAACAAACGAACAAATGAACAAAATATGTTCTCCTTCATTTCTCTCAAACAAAGCTGTATGTGTAGCATGTTGACCTATGTTTGTATCAGCCACTAGATGGCACTGTGTCGCTGCAATGTGTGTAATTCACTGGCGAGCAAGAAGCTTCAGGGCAAGGAAAAAAGAATGAGAAATAAAGTGGAAGCGGAGCAGAGATCAGTGTGTGCGTGCAGTTAATAAGAAGCTCGGTATACATACAAAAACAACACATGGTGTCAGAGTAGCGGATTCTACGCAATCCCTCGCCGTCGGACAGCACAGACATGGAGGCTTACGGCGTTCCCACACCGCGTATGGATTGGGACTCCAGCAACCTGCCCGAGGCATGGCGGCGTTTCAAGCAGCACGCCGAGCTAATGTTCGCTGGTCCTCTTCGGGGGAAGGAGGAGGCAGACAAATGCAGCTACCTTCTTCTATGGGTCGGTGAGAAAGGACGGGACATCTACAACACGTGGACGCTCACCGCAGACGACTCCCGAAAGCTTCAGACGTACTACGATAAGTACACTGATTACATCATACCGAAAGCTAACCCAATCTACGCCCGATATAAGTTTCATGAAAAGATGCAGGGTGAAAATGAGACATTTGAACAGTTTATTACGGAACTGAAACTACTTGCTAAAGACTGTGGGTACCCAAATACAGATGAAATGGTCAGGGATCGCATTGTATTTGCCACTAACTCGCCACACGTCCGAGAAAAGCTACTCAGCCAAGGCGCAGAGCTCACACTAGAGAAAGCTATAGATATAGCACGATCACACGAGCTAGCAAAGCAACAGCTAAAAACTATGGGTCACTCCAGGGGCCAAGAAACTGTGCACGCCATCGGCAGGAAATCGCACAGACAAGAATATCAAACAAGAAGCGTGAGACCAAAAGAACACGCTAATGCAACACTAAAAACGTGCAGCTATTGTGCCGGACAACACAGTAATAAAGACATCTGCCCAGCAAAAGGGAAGCAATGTGCAAAATGCAAGAAAATGAACCATTTTGCAAGAGCATGCAGGTCAAGACTCCCTTCGCAGACAAAAGCCCACCTCAAATCAGTACACACTGTGAGAGAGAACATAGAAATGTCAACTATGGACACAGATGAGGACCAAGACTGTTTCTACATTGATAGCATCACCATAGAAAATGAAGGAAGAAAGGATGAGCAAGCATATGCAGACATGCAGCTTGGTTCCCCCCCACAGACAGTGAGGTTTAAAGTTGACACTGGGGCGCAAGCAAACACAATTCCAGCTAACATGTTCCAGACACTCTTCCCACACGTGACACTGAAGCCTGTCACACACAAGCTCACAGATTATGGGGGACACTCACTCAGCGTGGAAGGAAAATGCCAGTTAAAATGCAAACACAAAGACAAGACCTGCACGTTGGAATTCCATGTTGTTAACACAAGCGCCCCACCTGTATTAGCAATGAAAGCTTGCCGTGACCTTAACCTGGTAAGGATTGTGATGGCAGTGACGGAAGAAAGAGGCAAGACAACCAACAGTTCACAGGCAATACTAGACGAATATGCAGACGTATTCAAAGGGATAGGAGAATTTTCTGGTGAATGCAGTTTCCATGTAAATCCAGACGTTGCACCCACAGTCAGCCCACCTCGTCGGATTCCCATTGCTCTGCGAGCCCGACTCAAAGACGAGCTCGACAACATGGAAAGGAACCAAATCATATGCAAGGTCACAGATCCTACGGACTGGGTGAATGCACTTGTTGTCGTGGAAAAACCCAAGACAGGCAGACTCAGAGTATGTCTGGACCCCAGACCCCTCAACAAGGCTATACAAAGACCCCATTACCCTCTACCCACCTTAGAGGATGTCACCACAAAACTTGCTGGGGCCAAGTATTTCAGTGTTTTGGACGCCAGATCAGGCTACTGGGCCATTAAGCTAAGCCACGAATCATCTCTGTTAACCACATTTAATACTGTGTTTGGCAGGTACCGCTTCCTCAGGTTGCCATTCGGCATAATCTCAGCTCAGGATGAGTTCCAGCGACGCGTGGACGAGACCTACGAGGGCCTGAGGGGCGTGGCAGCCATTGTGGACGACGTACTGGTCTTCGGAGAAACCAAACAGGAGCATGACGACAACCTGAGGGCCATGCTGCAGCGCAGCAGAGAGAGAGGTGTAAAACTGAACCCTGACAAGTGCACCATCTGCGTCAAAGAGGTCAGTTACTTCGGTCACACATTGTCACACGAAGGGCTGAAACCAGATCCACAAAAAGTAAAAGCAGTCCAAGACATGGTGCCCCCACAGAACAGGGCGGAATTGGAAACAGTGCTGGGGATGGTTAATTATCTAGCAAGATTTGCCCCACACCTGTCAGAGATAAATGCTCCGCTCCGCCAGCTGTTAAAGCAGGACAGTGAGTTTGTATGGGACAAGAACCATGACAGAGCCTTTCAACGAATGAAGGAGCTGATCACTAAAGAACCAGGCCCAGTTCTCTCCTTCTTCGACCCCAAGAAAGCGCTACGACTCCAGGTCGATGCATCCAAAAGTGGCCTCGGTGCTGTGATGCTGCAGGACGGCAAGCCAGTTGCCTACGCATCCAAGTCACTTAACAGCACTGAGCAGAACTATGCCCAAATAGAAAAAGAGCTGTATGCTGTTCTCTTTGGTTGCAAGCGGTTCCACGAGTACATGTACAGTCGACATGTGACCATTGAGTCGGACCACAAGCCACTCGAGTCCATACTCAAAAAACCACTAGCATCAGCACCACCACGGCTACAGAGGATGATAATACAGCTGCAAAAGTACGACATCAGCATCATCCACAAGCCAGGGAAAGACATCCCGGTAGCCGACACGCTCTCCCGGAAATCCATAGAGTTTCACGACAAATCACTATGTGACGGGATGGATGCGCAGATCCACTCAGTCCTCAGCAACATGCCTGTCAGTGATCAGAGACTCTCAGAGATAAGAAACGAAACAGCCCAAGATCCTCAGCTCAACAGCCTGAGACGGACCACATTGAGTGGATGGCCAGATAAAAGGTCTCAATGCCCGCCTGACATTCAGGAGTTTTGGAACCACAGGGATGAGATCTCACTGATAGACGGGATCATGTTTAAAGGAGAGAAAATGATCATCCCAAAAAGGCTCAGAAAGGACATGATAGATCGGATTCATTCCAGCCATATGGGTATAGAAAAGAGCAAAAACAGAGCCAGAGACCTTCTGTTTTGGCCAGGCATGGGAAAGCAGATTGAGGAAGCAGTCGGAGCCTGCAGCACATGCCAGGAGAGACAAGCTGCTAACCCCAAGGAACCCCTGTTGTCACATGCAATACCAGAACGACCGTGGCAGGTCATAGCCACCGATCTGTTCACTTGGAACTCGGAAGACTACATCATCATGGTAGATTACTACAGTAGATTCTTCGAGTTGGAAAGACTGCGCAGCTGCACTGCAGAAGCAGTGATCCACAAACTAAAGTCAGCCATGGCTAGGCATGGTATTCCAGAGTCGGTGATTAGTGATAACGGTCCGTGCTATGCTTCCAGTAAGTTTCAACAGTTCGCAAAGTCATGGAGTTTCACCCACACCACTACTAGTCCCCATTACCCACAGAGCAATGGTCTAGCCGAGAAAACAGTCCAGACAGCAAAGAAACTTCTGGACAAGGCCAAAGCGGAACATAAGGATCCCTACTTGAGCCTATTAGAATACCGGAACACCCCTGTGGACAACTTAAAGTCGCCTGCACAACTACTCATGAGCCGGAGACTTCGCTCCATCCTCCCTGCAACACCAAAACAGCTGGCACCCCAAGTAGTTTGCCAGCAAACAGTGCGTGAGAGGAGAGAGGTCTGCCAGCAGCGCCAGCAGACTTATTTCAACAAAGCCGCCCGACCTCTGCCTCAACTATGTCCTGGCACACCGGTCCGGTTCCGGCAACAAGACGGTTCCTGGAAGCCAGCTGTGGTCACAAGTTGTGCCGACACGTCCAGAAGCTACAACATAACCACAGATACAGGACAAGTTTACCGGCGTAACCGCCGACACCTCCGCAGAAGCAGGAACAGCGTAGGAGGTGAGGAGTTCATTCAACCAACAGGCATCAGCGATGACAGCCCTGTGGTATCTCAGCCCCCGCCTGTGGAGCCCCCTGGTGAAGACATTACAACACCTGGATACACGACTCGATATGGGCGTGTTACCAAACCAAGACAGGTCTTGGACCTGTAATATTGTAAAGGGTGCAGGCGGATCGCTGCCCTAAAAAAAACAAACAAACAAAAAAACAAAAAAAAAAACAAAACAAAAGCTGTTTACATGTTTGTTGTTCCAATGATGTCACCAAATGCATCTGTTTATTATGTTTGTGATATAGCCAGTATTGAGTCGAATGCTATGTTATCAATGGATGTGCTCAGGATGTTATTCCTGTAATTTCAGTTGCCTTAGAAATTTTACAAGCCTGAGTTGTGTTTTTTTTTAACCCTCTGATGCATGAATTATGAAAGCCTTGGTCAAGATTTTTTTCTTAAGTGCTTTTATTCTTCTCAGGACATGAAAAAAAATGTTCAACTCTTTTTTTCCCAAAAATATGTTTTTTTATAAAGTTATAAACTTGTCCACTCCAGTGGACTACATGCGCCTGAGCACTTAGCATGAAATACTGTGAATTTACTATAAAAATTAATTACCTTGTGTTCTATTGTAAATATACAAACACTTGTTTGCTTGTATCCTTTGAAAAACATCTCAGCAATTTTTTTGGAACTTTCAACTCATAAGGCCCCAATGTTTAGACGTAAATAACAAAACCAATCAACAGTCCTAGCTGTGAATCCTACACCTGAATATGGCAAACTATCTCCAACAAGAGAAACATTTTTGAGTCTACACAGTTCTATAACGATGCAGGACAGTATTACCAAGCCCTTAGTAGCATGCTGGAAGAAAACACAAACTGACATCTTAGTCTCTGCATCTCCAAACACTTCTGTGTTCATCACACCTAGGCTGTCCGTAGTTCCTATGTCTCTGTTCTGCTCTGGCAGCCACTCTCATCATCACTGGACTTATCACTGAACTCATCATCACTGCACTCATCAATGAAATCATCATCACTGGAGCTGGATGGAATTTCCTGGACTATTCTGTACGCTGCCTTATTCTTTGCTGCATTTGAAGTCTACAACATATGATAAAATAATTATTATAGTAACTCAAACTACAGCTGATCTGCACAGAAATATATATTTTAAATGAGTAGCTTATAAATGTAACAATTATATGCTTACTTATAACCAAAACAGTCCCAAAAAACAGTGAGACAATTTATGACTTATGTTAAAAAAATATAGTGGGTAATGCATGATGTCCACTACAGTGGACACATGGTTAATCGTAGTTTTCTACATATTAGACATAACAATTTCTTATTCCAAACAGATAATATCCTTCCCTAGATGTTACTGCATATCATCATATTTTTTTTACCTGTTGGGCTCTTTTAGCATAGAAGGATTGACAGGATATGCCAGCAGTGGTCGGCAGGGGTGACAGTTTGTCTGCCATCTTTGATTCAGAGGAAATTTACTTGCAGTTGCACTAACTGAACACTGAATTGACCTCAATGGAGCATGGCAGCAGAGAGCACTCTAAAGGCTAATATGCAGTTCCACCATAGAAACCAATGCATTAAAGAGATATGTACGTTTTAGTAGCTGTCCACTCCAGTGACCACTATGCATCAGAGGGTTAAGAAGGGAGATGTAGCATGTTGACCTATGTTTGTATCAGCCACTAGATGGCACTGTGTCGCTGCAATGTGTGTAATTCACTGGCGAGCAAGAAGCTTCAGGGAAAGGAAAAAAGAATGAGAAATAAAGTGGAAGCGGAGCAGAGATCAGTGTGTGCGTGCAGTTAATAAGAAGCTCGGTATACATACAAAAACAACACAGTATGAAACGTTTCCAGCGGTTAGTATCATGGTTGCTAGGCAACCTGGGCAGCGCGACGGAGCTCGACCGGCATTTCACAAGCCTCGCACTTCCGGCCTTAGCGGTCTTTGAGTACGCGGCCCTTGTGGACCGTTAAGGCTGCGTACTTTAAGGCTGCAGAACCTGAATTGGGATACAGCCTAAGGCTGTTCCAATTCTCAGCACCGGTCCTCTCTTTCCCTGAGTCCTTAGCAAATCTCCTTCCCACGATGACGTTTCCATCGAGGGCAAGAAAAAGAGCTTAGGAAAAGGAGATAGGCGCTACTTTTGAAATAACACCCCACGTGGTTACGTTGGTCTGCTTAGTCACGTGACCGCACAGCAACAAATCACAGCAGAGCCGGACAAGGAGGCGGAGCAAAGTGTGTGTGCAGGAGAGGAGTCGAGCAGAGAGAGCTGCTTTTTCATGAAACGGGAGTAAAGTAGTAAACTTACAGGAACATATACAACTGCCAACGTTGGGATTAATTTCTGCATCGATCTGCACACCCTTGTCTCCTGGATCGTAGCCGAGATCAGCGTGAACCACGTGGGTCTCTGCTCCCTCATCTGTTTCTTAAGACTTCCAGCTTCATCACGGAGTTTCTCTCGGTTTGTGGGCTCATATAAAGGTAATCACCGAGCCAACTTTAATGTGGGTTCAGTTTATGTTGTTGCTGTTAAGAATAATAGATTGCTTGGTATACACTGGAGTTAGACAGACTGTAGAGTTTGTGATTGTCTGCAACATTATAATCTGGCGGTTGCTATGGGATAAGAATACATACAGAAAAATAGTCTTTGAATATGAACAAAGGGTGCAGGGCAGGAGAAGAGCCAACCCTTAGGACAGGAAGCCACAGGTACAAGCGTGGGGGAGGGCAATCAGCCTTTAGAATCCGGTTGTTCAGTCTGACGTCACTAGCCGTGTCTGACTGCGGTCAAGTGAGCCCTCACTTACGAAGTCGCAGTCAAGCTAGCCGCCCCACCAGCCGCACCTAAAATGTTGTTGCACTACTCTTACGGTATAGGTGCCGACTGGCTTAGAAACGCAGTGTTTTCTGTCCTGACACTATTTTACTTCACAATCCACTCCCAGTTTTGGTTAATCTCCACTTTCCCCCCTGTGATCCACAGCCCAAATTACTGTATGATTCAGAGAAAATTAACAATAAAATTTACCCAATTTACTCAACTATACTTTTAATGTCCTCATCTTTGAGCTCAGATTACAGGAAAACTGAAAGAGGTGACGCAGATATCTCACTGGATTCTGACTCTGGGTGACCCCCACTCTGCATGCTGTGATCCACAGCCAAAATTATTGTACAGTTTTTGAGAAAATTGATAGTAAAATCTTCCCATTTTGCTTTACTGTACTCTACATATTGACATCTTTGATCTCAGATTACAGGAAAACTATAAGAGGTGACACAGATATCTCACTGGATTCTGACTCTGGGGGACCCCCACTCTGCACCCTGTGATCCACAGCCAAAATTACTGTACGGATTTTGAGAAAATTGATAGTAAACTTTGCACAATTTACTCTACTGTACTCTATATATTCTCATCTTTGAGCTTAGATTACAGGAAAACTGTAAGAGGTGACGCAGATATCTCACTGGATTATGACTCTGGGTGACCCCCACTCTGCACCCTGTGATCCACAGCCAAAATTACTGTACAGTTTTTGAGAAAATTGATAGTAAAATCTTCCCATTTTGCTTTACTGTACTCTACATATTGACATCTTTGAGCTCTGATTACAGGAAAACTGTAAGAGGTGACGCAGATATTTCACTGGATTATGAATCTAGGCCATATCCACTCTTCACCCTGTGATCCACAGCCAAAATTACTGTACGGATTTTGAGAAAATTGATAGTAAACGTTGCACAATTTACTCTACTGTACTCTATATATTCTCATCTTTGAGCTTAGATTACAGGAAAACTGTAAGAGGTGACACAGATATCTCACTGGATTATGACTCTGGGTGACCCCCACTCTGCACCCTGTGATCCACAGCAAAAATTACTGTATGGATTTTGAGAAAATTCATAGCAAAATCTTCCCATTTTGCTTTACTGTACTCTACATATTGACATCTTTGGCCTCAGATTACAGGAAAACTATAAGAGGTGACGCAGATATCTCACTGGATTCTGACTCTAGGCTGTCGCCACTCTTCACCCTGTGATCCACAGCCAAAATTACTGTACGGTTTTTGAGAAAATTGATAGTAAACTTTGCACAATTTACTCTACTGTACTTTTAATATCCTCGTCTTTAACCTCAGATTACAGGAAAACTGTAAGAGGTGACGCAGATATTTCACTGGATTATGAATCTAGGCCATCTCCACTCTGCACCCTGTGATCCACAGCAAAAATTACTGTATGGATTTTGAGAAAATTGATAGTAAAATCTTCCCATTTTGCTTCACTGTACTCTACATATTGACATCTTTGAGTTCCGATTACAGGAAAACTGTAAGAGGTGACGCAGATATTTCACTGGATTATAAATCTAGGCCATCTCCACTCTGCACCCTGTCATCCACAGCCAAAATTACTGTACAGTTTTGAGAAAATTGATAGTAAAATCTTCCCATTTTGCTTTACTGTACTCTACATATTGACATCTTTGAGTTCCGATTACAAGAAAACTGTAAGAGGTGACGCAGATATTTCACTGGATTCTGACTCTAGGCTGTCGCCACTCTTCACCCTGTGATCCACAGCAAAAATTACTGTACGGTTTTTGAGAAAATTGATAGTAAACTTTGCACAATTTACTCTACTGTACTCTATATATTCTCATCTTTGAGCTCAGATTACAGGAAAACTATAAGAGGTGACGCAGATATTTCACTGGATTCTGAATCTAGGCTGTCGCCACTCTTCACCCTGTCATCCACAGCCAAAATTACTGTACAGTTTTTGAGAAAATTCATGGTAAAATCTTCCCATTTTGCTTTACTGTACTCTACATATTGACATCTTTGAGCTCCGATTACAGGAAAACTGTAAGAGGTGACGCAGATATTTCACTGGATTCTGAATCTAGGCAATCTCCACTCTTCACCCTGTGATCCACAGCCAAAATTACTGTACGGTTTTTGAGAAAATTGATAGTAAACTTTGCACAATTTACTCTACTGTACTTTTAATATCCTCGTCTTTAACCTCAGATTACAGGAAAACTGTAAGAGGTGACGCAGATATCTCACTGGATTATGACTCTGGGTGACCCCCACTCTGCACCCTGTGATCCACAGCAAAAATTACTGTATGGATTTTGAGAAAATTCATAGCAAAATCTTCCCATTTTGCTTTACTGTACTCTACATATTGACATCTTTGGCCTCAGATTACAGGAAAACTATAAGAGGTGACGCAGATATCTCACTGTATTCTGACTCTAGGCTGTCGCCACTCTTCACCCTGTGATCCACAGCCAAAATTACTGTACGGTTTTTGAGAAAATTGATAGTAAACTTTGCACAATTTACTCTACTGTACTTTTAATATCCTCGTCTTTAACCTCAGATTACAGGAAAACTGTAAGAGGTGACGCAGATATTTCACTGGATTATGACTCTGGGTGACCCCCACTCTGCACCCTGTGATCCACAGCAAAAATTACTGTACAGATTTTGAGAAAATTGATAGTAAACTTTGCACAATTTACTGTACTATACTCTATATATTCTCATCTTTGAGCTCAGATTACAGGAAAACTGTAAGAGGTGACGCAGATATTTCACTGGATTATGAATCTAGGCCATCTCCACTCTGCACCCTGTGATCCACAGCAAAAATTACTGTACGGATTTTGAGAAAATTGATATTAAAATCTTCCCATTTTGCTTCACTGTACTCTACATATTGACATCTTTGAGCTCCGATTACAGGAAAACTGTAAGAGGTGACGCAGATATTTCACTGGATTCTGACTCTAGGCTGTCGCCACTCTTCACCCTGTGATCCACAGCCAAAATTACTGTACGGTTTTTGAGAAAATTGATAGTAAACTTTGCACAATTTACTCTACTGTACTCTATATATTCTCATCTTTGAGCTTAGATTACAGGAAAACTGTAAGAGGTGACACAGATATCTCACTGGATTATGACTCTGGGTGACCCCCACTCTTCACCCTGTTATCCACAGCCCAAATTACTGTACGGATTTTTAGAAAATTGATAGTAAACTTTGCACAATTTACTGTACTATACTCTATATATTGACATCTTTGAGCTCAGATTACAGGAAAACTGTAAGAGGTGACGCAGATATCTCACTGGATTATGACTCTAGGCTGTCGCCACTCTTCACCCTGTGATCCACAGAAAAAATTACTGTACGGATTTTGAGAAAATTGATAGTAAACTTTGCACAATTTACTCTACTGTACTTTTAATATTCTCATCTTTGACCTCAGATTACAGGAAAACTATAAGAGGTGACGCAGATATCTCACTGGATTATGACTCTGGGTGACCCCCACTCTGCATGCTGTGATCCACAGCCAAAATTACTGTACGGATTTCTGATAAAATTAAATCCTATTCCATTACCAAACAAAATGAGTTCATTGAAGTATTTGCTTAACTACAAGAAATGTCTTTCCACACACAATTTAAATTTTTCAAAATGTCATTCACACACCACCTCAAGTATCAACTTCAGTTTTAGACATTATTTATTCAGTGCTTAATCACAACAATAGTCAACTTAAGGCACTTACATAATAAGTTAAACCTTACAATAATACATACAGAGAAAAACCCAACAATCATATGACCCCCTATGAGCAACAGTGGGAAGGAAAAACTCCCTTTTAACAGGAAGAAACCTCCGGCAGAACCAGGCTCAGGGAGGGGCGGCCATCTGCCTCAACCGGTCAGGGTGAGAAATTACATTTCTCAGATTACTGATTTCTCATATTACTACTACACAGTTTAGATACACTCAACAAAAATATAAACGCAACACCTTTGTTACTGCTCCCATTCCCCATGGGATGGACGTAGAGACCGAAAATTCATTCCAGATACACAATATAACCATCCCTCCCAAACAGTGGTCACAAATCAGTCCAAATGTGTGGTAGTGGGCACATCTGCCATATTGAGATAATCCATCCCACCTCACAGGTGTGCCACATCAGGATACTGATCTGACATCATGAGTAGTGCACAGGTGTACCTCAGACTGCCCACAACAAAAGGCCACCCTGGAATGTGCAGTTTTTTGCGCTATTGGGGGTCTGGGGACCCAGAACCGGTCAGTATCTGGTGTGACCACCATTTGCCTCATGCAGTGCAACACATCGTCGCATGGAGTCTATCAGATTGTCAATTGTGGCCTGTGGAATGTTGGTCCACTCCACTTCAATGGCTGTGCGAGGTTGTTGGATATTCGTGGGAACTGGTACACGCTGTCGTATACGCTGGTCAAGCACATCCCGAACATGCTCAATGGGTGACATGTCCGGTGAGTATGCTGGCCATGCAAGAACTGGGACATTCTCAGCTGCCATCTGCCCTGAACAATGTGAACCATGATTCATCCGTGAAGCGCACACCTCTCCAACGTGCCAGATGCCATCGAATGTGAGCATTTGCCCACACAAGTCTGTTACGGCGACGAGCTGGAGTCAGGTCAAGACCCCGATGAGGACGACGGGCATGCAGTTGAGCTTCCCTGAGACGGTTTCTGACAGTTTGTGCAGAAATTGTTTGGTTGTGCAAACCAATTGTTCCAGCAGCTGTCTGGGTGGCTGGTCTCAGACGATCTTGGAGGTGAACCTGCTGGATGTGGAGGTCCTGGGCTGGTGTGGTTACACGAGGTCTGCGGTTGTGAGGCCGGTTGGATGTGCTGCCATATTCTCTGAAACGCCTGTGGAGACGGCTTATGGTTGAGAAATGAACATTCAATGCACGGGCGACAGATCTGGTTGACATTCCTGCTGTCAGCATGCCAATTGCACGCTCCCTCATTGCTTGTGGCATCTGTGGCATTTTGCTGTGAGACAAAACTGCACATTCCAGGGTGGCCTTTTGTTGTGGGCAGTCTGAGGTACACCTGTGCACTACTCATGATGTCAGATCAGCATCCTGATGTGGCACACCTGTGAGGTGGGATGGATTATCTCAATATGGCAGATGTGCCCACTACCACACATTTGGACTGATTTGTGACCACTGTTTGGGAGGGATGGTTATATTGTGTATCTGGAATGAATTTTCGGTCTCTATGTCCATCCCATGGGGAATGGGAGCAGTAACAAAGGTGTTGCGTTTATATTTTTGTTGAGTGTATCTAAACTGTGTAGTAGTAATATGAGAAATCAGTAATCTGAGAAATGTAATTTCTCACCCTGACCGGTTGAGGCAGATGGCCGCCCCTCCCTGAGCCTGGTTCTGCCGGAGGTTTCTTCCTGTTAAAAGGGAGTTTTTCCTTCCCACTGTTGCTCATAGGGGGTCATATGATTGTTGGGTTTTTCTCTGTATGTATTATTGTAAGGTTTAACTTATTATGTAAGTGCCTTAAGTTGACTATTGTTGTGATTAAGCACTGAATAAATAATGTCTAAAACTGAAGTTGATACTTGAGGTGGTGTGTGAATGACATTTTGAAAAATTTAAATTGTGTGTGGAAAGACATTTCTTGTAGTTAAGCAAATACTTCAATGAACTCATTTTGTTTGGTAATGGAATAGGATTTAATTTCATCAGAAATCCGTACAGTAATTTTGGCTGTGGATCACAGGGTGCAGAGTGGGGGTCACCCAGAGTCATAATCCAGTGAGATATCTGCGTCACCTCTTACAGTTTTCCTGTAATCTAAGATCAAAGATGAGAATATTAAAAGTACAGTAGAGTAAATTGTGCAAAGTTTACTATCAATTTTCTCAAAATCCGTACAGTAATTTTGGCTGTGGATCACAGGGTGCAGAGTGGGGGTCACCCAGAGTCATAATCCAGTGAAATATCTGCGTCACCTCTTACAGTTTTCCTGTAATCTGAGGTTAAAGACGAGGATATTAAAAGTACAGTAGAGTAAATTGTGCAAAGTTTACTATCAATTTTCTCAAAAACCGTACAGTAATTTTGGCTGTGGATCACAGGGTGAAGAGTGGCGACAGCCTAGAGTCAGAATACAGTGAGATATCTGCGTCACCTCTTACAGTTTTCCTGTAATCTGAGCTCAAAGATGTCAATATGTAGAGTACAGTAAAGCAAAATGGGAAGATTTTACCATGAATTTTCTCAAAAACTGTACAGTAATTTTGGCTGTGGATCACAGGGTGAAGAGTGGCGACAGCCTAGATTCAGAATCCAGTGAAATATCTGCGTCACCTCTTACAGTTTTCCTGTAATCTGAGCTCAAAGATGTCAATATGTAGAGTACAGTAAAGCAAAATGGGAAGATTTTACTATCAATTTTCTCAAAAACTGTACAGTAATTTTGGCTGTGGATCACAGCATGCAGAGTGGGGGTCACCCAGAGTCATAATCCAGTGAGATATCTGCGTCACCTCTTATAGTTTTCCTGTAATCTGAGCTCAAAAATGAGAATATATAGAGTACAGTAGAGTAAATTGTGCAAAGTTTACTATCAATTTTCTCAAAAACCATACAGTAATTTTTGCTGTGGATCACAGGGTGCAGAGTGGGGGTCACCCAGAGTCATAATCCAGTGAGATATCTGTGTCACCTCTTACAGTTTTCCTGTAATCTAAGCTCAAAGATGAGAATATATAGAGTACAGTAGAGTAAATTGTGCAAAGTTTACTATCAATTTTCTCAAAATTCGTACAGTAATTTTGGCTGTGGATCACAGGGTGAAGAGTGGCGACAGCCTAGAGTCAGAATCCAGTGAGATATCTGCGTCACCTCTTATAGTTTTCCTGTAATCTGAGGCCAAAGATGTCAATATGTAGAGTACAGTAAAGCAAAATGGGAAGATTTTGCTATGAATTTTCTCAAAATCCATACAGTAATTTTTGCTGTGGATCACAGGGTGCAGAGTGGCGACAGCCTAGATTCATAATCCAGTGAAATATCTGCGTCACCTCTTATGGTTTTCCTGTAATCTGAGCTCAAAAATGAGAATATATAGAGTATAGTACAGTAAATTGTGCAAAGTTTACTATCAATTTTCTCAAAAACCGTACAGTAATTTTGGCTGTGGATCACAGGGTGAAGAGTGGCGACAGCCTAGAGTCAGAATCCAGTGAGATATCTGCGTCACCTCTTACAGTTTCCCTGTAATCTGAGCTCAAAGATGAGAATATATAGAGTACAGTAGAGTAAATTGTGCATATTTACTATGGATTTTCCCAAAAACCGTACAGTAATTTTGGCTGTGGATCACAGGGTGCAGAGTGGAGATGGCCTAGATTCATAATCCAGTGAAATATCTGCATCACCTCTTACAGTTTTTCTGTAATCTGAGCTTAAAGATGAGAATATATAGAGTATAGTACAGTAAATTGTGCAAAGTTTACTATCAATTTTCTCAAAATCCGTACAGTAATTTTTGCTGTGGATCACAGGGTGCAGAGTGGCGACAGCCTAGATTCATAACCCAGTGAAATATCTGCGTCACCTCTTACAGTTTTCCTGTAATCGGAGCTCAAAGATGTCAATGTATAAAGTACAGTAAAGCAAAATGGGAAGATTTTGCTATGAATTTTCTCAAAATCCATACAGTAATTTTTGCTGTGGATCACAGGGTGCAGAGTGGGGGTCACCCAGAGTCATAATCCAGTGAGATATCTGCGTCACCTCTTACAGTTTTCCTTTAATCTAAGCTCAAAGATGAGAATATATAGAGTACAGTAGAGTAAATTGTGCAAAGTTTACTATCAATTTTCTCAAAAACCGTACAGTAATTTTTGCTGTGGATCACAGGGTGCAGAGTGGGGGTCCCCCAGAGTCAGAATCCAGTGAAATATCTGTGTCACCTCTTACAGTTTTCCTGTAATCAGAGCTCAAAGATGTCAATATGTGGAGTACAGTAAAGCATAATGGGAAGATTTTGCTATGAATTTTCTCAAAATCCATACAGTAATTTTTGCTGTGGATCACAGGGTGAAGAGTGGCGACAGCCTAGAGTCAGAATCCAGTGAAATATCTGCGTCACCTCTTACAATTTTCCTGTAATCGGAGCTCAAAGATGTTAATATGTGGAGTACAGTAAAGCACAATGGGAAGATTTTGCTATGAATTTTCTCAAAATCCGTACAGTAATTTTGGCTGTGGATCACAGGGTGCAGAGTGGGGGTCACCCAGAGTCATAATCCAGTGAAATATCTGCGTCACCTCTTACAGTTTTCCTGTAATCTGAGGTCAAAGATGAGGACATTAAAAGTGTAGTTGAGTAAATTGGGTAAATTTTATTGTTAATTTTCTCTGAATCATACAGTAATTTGGGCTGTGGATCACAGGGGGGAAAGTGGAGATACACTAAAAATGGGAGTGGATTGTGAAGTAAAATAGTGTCAGGACACAAAACACTGCGTTTCTAAGCCGGTTTTCATCCATACCGTAATATACGTAAGAGTAGTGCAACCACATTTTCGGTGCGGCTGGCGGGGCGGCTAGCTTGACTGCGACTTCGTAAGTGAGGGCTCACTTGACCGCAGTCGTGTACAGGGTTTAAACTCTGCTGCAGGTCCATATATAAAACGATCACTATGGCATTACTGAGAGTTGAAAAACTGTCTAAAGTCTTTCATCTTTAATAAAATGATCAGCGTTCTGCTCTACCAGGTGTAACAATTGAGTTTAACATCCAGGCATCCATGAAAACGGAATTTATGACATTTAACGGAGTTAGAAGTTAGCAGGGAGTTAGCTCGCTAGCTTCTATCTAAATACAATATAGCATGTCCTGACTGCGGGGTTTTGGAAACAAATTAAAACGTACAGCTCTGCTATCACTTCCAGCATAAATGAAGACAGAAAACTAAACAGCAGTGACGTTTGTAGGGTTACTGAAGTTGGGCTAGCTGGTATATAATGATGTGCTACGTGACCGCTAGCGACACAGCTATGTTAGCATAATATAAACAAGCTAACTTTTTTTCCACTCGAAAAAAGTTAATGTGAGTGTTCTCAGTGGTCAGGAACAAATGTAATCGCATGGCAGGATGCTGTAAAAGGACCAAACTTCAGCCAGGAGAACAACTGAGATAATCCATCCACAATACGAGGTTAGTCATTCATATACTGCTGCATGGGCTGGGCTGTAGTTACATCCTAAGGTTTTAAAAACTGAGCTTAAATAAATGATTAGCGGTAATAAAAGCCGAGGGAGGTCAACAGTGATCGCTGACTGTTTTAGGAGCTTTTTGAGATCAAATAGAAAAAAATACATAACATTAAACATGTTAACAACACAAAAGCTATATTAAACGCAGACTACTTTAGACCCGGAAGTAGGATTCGTCGCGTCATCACTGAACAACCCGATAGGACTTCATAGGGCTTTGGAGTTGACGTCATGCCGCAATTTTTGAGCTCACATTACAGGAAAACTGTCAGAGGTGACGCAGATATCTCACTGGATTATGACTCTAGGCTGTCGCCACTCTTCACCCTGTGATCCACAGAAAAAATTACTGTACGGAGATGGACTTACACACTTGCTTTACTTCTCTCGGGATAACTTTGTCGGAGATGAAATGCCAGGTTACTAGCGAAGCTCCAAATGCTATTCAGACCACCAACAGGTCCCGCATGCCACAGCTGCTCTATCACGTGATGCATACTGCTCCGACGTGCTAACGTTCTGAGGTGAGTTACAGCGTGTTGCAAGTTTTGTGAGTTGCTTTCGTGATATTTAATGGATCGGATTACATTTTTTATTTTTCTCCGATATCCGATCCAGTAATTTAGGTCAGTATCGGACCGATACGTAATATCGGATCGGTCCATCTCTAATATATATATGTGTGTGTGTGTATATATGTATATATATATATGTATGTATATATATATATATATATATATATATATGTATATATATATATGTATGTATATATATATATATATATATATATATATATGTATATGTATATATATATGTATATATATATATGTATATGTATATATGTATATGTATATATATATATATATATACACACACATATATACACACATATATACACACACACACATATATATATATATATATATATATATATATATATATATATATATATATATATATATATATATATATATATATATATATATATATATATTAGAGATGGCACGATACCACTTTTTTATGTCCGATACCGATATCATAAATTTGGATATCTGCCGATACCGATATGAATCCGATATAGTGTTTTTTAATCAACAAAACTGTTTTTTAAAATATCTTGCTGCATTTTGCAAGTCTGCAAGTTCATACTCAAGTTTAAAACAACAACTACACTAAAGCTATTCTGTTATACCTGTATACAAAAAAAATATTTCATAGTTCAGCAATACTGATCAATCTAATAAACTTAGACCTACACCATCCTCCCTATTCTGGTATTTTAAAGAGTACTTAGCGTAAATATTAAGCAACCTAACTAATAGGGTTCCAACTCCCAGCAACAACAAAATTAAATAAATAAAAAATAGGGAACCACCCCTCACGCTCCACCTCATGATGCTTAATCGACGTAATCAACCTTAATTTGATGCAGTGTGAAAAAAAATGCACAGAAATCAATTATTTTTCAAGAAATATTAAATAGATTCAACATCTTTCTTCAACAAAATTGCAGACTACACAGATGGTACCTTCCCAAAGTAAAAAGTACTATAGCTTACTAGGGTATATATATTAGACTTAATAGTCACTATGTACAGTAATTGACTTCTATTCATTTTACATCAAATTAAAACTTTGGGTGTCAGATAATTATTTATTAAAAGCTAGACATTTTAAATGAGAATAAGAAAGAAAAGTATGTCTTTGTGCCCCCTTTTCCCAGTTAATGCCCTATCGGCCCCCCTGGCTAAACTTTGCTAGATCCGCCCCTGCACAGTTACCAGCCGTCAGCTACGTAGAAAAAGATCCTGGTGTAGAAATTAATATTAAATAAATTCTAACAACAGCTTATCAAGCTTAAACGTGCTGCTGTTGTTCAGCCGCTGGTTTCCTCTTTCTGGCGCAAAGTGGACCAAAAACAAACGAGAGACAGACTCGCGACAGAAAAGCCGATCAGCTGATTTAAGCAGTTTCACGATTGAAGTAGCAGCCGGAGAGCGAGAGGCAGTCGCTTGTTAAGCTTAACGTGGGAATGCTTTACAAACATTCAGAGATGGACTTACACACTTGCTTTACTTCTCTCGGGGATAACTTTGTCGGAGATGAAATGCCAGGTTGCTAGCGAAGCTCCACATGCTATCCAGACCACCGACAGGTCCTGCATGCCACAGCTGCTCTATCACGTGATGCATACGTTCTGAGGTGAGTTACGGCGTGTTGCAAGTTTTGTGAGGTGCTTTCGTGATATTTAATGGATCGGATTACATTTTTTATTTTTCTCCGATATCCGATCCAGTAATTTAGGTCAGTATCGGACCGATACCGATACGTAATATCGGATCGGTCCATCTCTAATATATATATATATATATATATATATATATGTGTATATATATATATATGTGTATATATATATATATATATATATATATGTGTGTATAAATATATACATATATAATATATATATATATATATATACATATATATATATATATATACGTATATATGTATATATATATATATATATATATATATGTATATTAGGGGTGCAACGATACACAAAATTCACGGTTCGGTTCGATACTTTGGTGTCACGGTTCGATATTTTTTCGATACAAAACAATGTTCATGCATTTTTAATTTGTCATTTATTAAAATTATAAATATATATTTTAACTCAAAAGTACAGTTTTTAAATTTAACCCTAACCCTTGTGCGTGTTTTTTATTTTGACAGCGAATGCGCACCTGTGGACCACTTATGTGCAGCCCTGGTTATTTAGCTCATCATATTGCAGCCACAGAAATTCTTTTGTCCATATAAACCATAAAGCTGCACTTTCTTTTTGCCTTATAGTCTGATTTGTCATAACTTCTCTGTTTTGTGGTAAGCTTTTCTTTGGCTGTCACTTCTTCACCCTGACCTGTCTTATTTGGCTCAGCAGAACTGAAATGCTTTTACACACTCACTCACATAAGCTCAGCGATTCTCTGCGCGATCAACCTCTCACATGTTTAAGCTTGCTGCGGGAGATTTCACTTGTCATGTTTGCATAGTAAGCTAACGATTAATAAGACGGTGTCAGAGGAATTGGTGCACAAATTATCATCACTCACAGATCAGTGCTGTGGCTCTCTATACACAGTTCGCACGATTGCAAAGTGAAAGCAAAAAAACAAGCGCAAATTCAAACGCGACTTCAATATGTCACATATTGACAGTGGCTCACCGATGCCAATGACATAATTACCCAGCTACATTTCTGAAAGAATGCAAAAGCAGTGACATATATTTTTCGTACAATAGCCCGACGGGCAGGGAAGAGATAGATTTTGGTAGGCCGACTGAAAAAATCGCTAGCTCCGGGACGTCGGGCTAGCGATATTGCAAGCCCTGTATCTGATTGAGGAATCACTCATCTTTGGAAAAGAGAGTTTATTACAGAGAAATGGCTCTTTCCAAAATAAAAGCTATACTATCCGCTTCTTCTGGGCTATATTCTCAGCCGCATATTAAACATATAAGGAGAATCATGTGCTAACAGCTGTCTAAATGACTCGGCTAAAGTTCGTAGCATGCTTGCTTTTTTTTGTCTGCTTCCACTTGTCTTTGCACTAGGATGATGTCGGCGTAAATGTGCAGTCATATTCGTTGTGTTCCCACTAGTGCTTTCAGGTTAATCTCGATGAAATGACCTTAACGCCACAATACGGCAAATCTCCGTTAACGAGCTACCGCCGATCGCTCCGTGCATGGGGCTAGACGGCCAACACGTTAACGAGCTAACTGCGCTAACACACTAGTTCCCACCCATGTAATTGAGCATTGCATGGCACATCCAACATACTGTTTTACTTTAGTCCATGACTCGCTTACCTTCAGGGTCATACGTCACATGAAAACCAAAATAATTCCAAATGCCAGATCTGAATGAGAGTGGGGGAGGTCCATGTTGCGAGGAGAGCTTAACTTTCTGTCTCGCTAACTTGCCCTGCGCTCTTCCTTCTGATGATGCTGTCTGTGTTGAGCGCTCAGTGGATCTGCGCTGGACAGTGCAGCCTAGGCGGAGTATTCGAACGCAGATTCACTGAGCGCTCAACACAGACAGCATTGTCAGAAGGAAAGTTGATAAGATTTTAATAATACAATTTTATCAACAATAATATTGTTCGATACATATGCGTACTGAACCGAAAGCACTGTATCGAACGGTTCAATATCGATACGAATATCGTTGCACCCCTAATATGTATATATATATATACATACATACATACAGTGGGGCAAAAAAGTATTTAGTCAGCCACCGATTGTGCAAGTTCCCCCACCTAAAATGATGACAGAGGTCAGTAATTTGCACCAGAGGTACACTTCAACTGTGAGAGACAGAATGTGAAAAAAAAATCCATGAATCCACATGGTAGGATTTGTAAAGAATTTATTCGTAAATCAGGGTGGAAAATAAGTATTTGGTCAATAACAAAAATACAACTCAATACTTTGTAACATAACCTTTGTTGGCAATAACAGAGGTCAAACGTTTACTATAGGTCTTTACCAGGTTTGCACACACAGTAGCTGGTATTTTGGCCCATTCCTCCATGCAGATCTTCTCGAGAGCAGTGATGTTTTGGGGCTGTCGCCGAGCAACACGGACTTTCAACTCCCGCCACAGATTTTCTATGGGGTTGAGGTCTGGAGACTGGCTAGGCCACTCCAGGACTTTCAAATGCTTCTTACGGAGCCACTCCTTTGTTGTCCGGGCGGTGTGTTTTGGATCATTGTCATGTTGGAAGACCCAGCCTCGTTTCATCTTCAAAGTTCTCACTGATGGAAGGAGGTTTTGGCTCAAAATCTCACGATACATGGCCCCATTCATTCTGTCCTTAACACGGATCAGTCGTCTTGTCCCCTTGGCAGAAAAACAGCCCCATAGCATGATGTTTCCACCCCCATGCTTCACAGTAGGTATGGTGTTCTTGGGATGCAACTCAGTATTCTTCGTCCTCCAAACACGACGAGTTGAGTTTATACCAAAAAGTTCTACTTTGGTTTCATCTGACCACATGACATTCTCCCAATCCTCTGCTTTATCATCCATGTGCTCTCTGGCAAACTTCAGACGGGCCTGGACATGCACTGGCTTCAGCAGCGGAACACGTCTGGCACTGCGGGATTTGATTCCCTGCCGTTGTAGTGTGTTACTGATGGTGACCTTTGTTACTTTGGTCCCAGCTCTCTGCAGGTCATTCACCAGGTCCCCCCGTGTGGTTCTGGGATCTTTGCTCACCGTTCTCATGATCATTTTGACCCCACGGGATGAGATCTTGCGTGGAGCCCCAGATCGAGGGAGATTATCAGTGGTCTTGTATGTCTTCCATTTTCTGATGATTGCTCCCACAGTTGATTTCTTCACACCAAGCTGCTTGCCTATTGTAGATTCACTCTTCCCAGTCTGGTGCAGGTCTACAATACTTTTCCTGGTGTCCTTCGAAAGCTCTTTGGTCTTGGCCATGGCGGAGTTTGGAGTCTGACTGTTTGAGGCTGTGGACAGGTGTCTTTTATACAGATGATGAGTTCAAACAGGTGCCATTCATACAGGTAACGAGTGGGGGACAGAAAAGCGTCTTACAGAAGACGTTACAGGTCTGTGAGAGCCAGAGATTTTCCTTGTTTGAGGTGACCAAATACTTATTTTCCACTCTGATTTACGAATAAATTCTTTACAAATCCTACCATGTGAATTCATGGATTTTTTTTTCACATTCTGTCTCTCACAGTTGAAGTGTACCTCTGGTGCAAATTACTGACCTCTGTCATCATTTTAGGTGGGGGAACTTGCACAATCGGTGGCTGACTAAATACTTTTTTGCCCCACTGTATTTGTGTACATGACAGCATTGCTGTCCAGCATTGTGTTTATCAAAACTCTTTTTACAAATCCTGCTGTGTGTGTGTCCCCCAGGTGATTAACAGGAGGAGAAGAGTCTGGTGGTGCAACGGAGGAACAATTTCATCCATTTGGACTCAGCTCAGCCACTACAGAGGAAACAATCAATGACTTCAACACAAAAGGTGAGAAAAATATCACAGTTACAATTAGGGATGCACCGATACTGGTATCGGGGCCGATACTGTAAAATGTGTGTGTACTCATACTCGTAAAAGTTAAGCGATACCATGAACCGATAATAATGTAGCCCGGATGGGAATTTGGGAGTAGATACTCATAATTCCCATGAACTTAAACGCCACTGTAACATAAGGTGTTCACAGTTGATGTTATGTGATGTAACTGTACCCAGAATGTAATTTGCCCTGTAATATGTCACAAGGTAAATACAGGTAATTAGAGCAATCAAACTGTTATGTTAATCATAAAGTATTATTTTATGGTATGTAACTCTGAATGGAGTTTAAATATTGTTCAGAGTTCTAATTTCTTGTAACAGAAGTTACAAGAAAATACAAAGATCATATTTTATAAGCATACATTGAAACAACAATATCATCAGTTGAACTTGACATTTCTTATGCATGAAAGATTTTCTCTGCTGATCAATGTCATTTTCATTACAACTCTCATTGTAGCA
The DNA here is from genome assembly GCF_964374335.1 of Astatotilapia calliptera. Lineage (NCBI taxonomy): Eukaryota > Metazoa > Chordata > Actinopteri > Cichliformes > Cichlidae > Astatotilapia > Astatotilapia calliptera. The sequence goes on from NC_137424.1 coordinate 72,491,294, forward strand.
TATCATTGTAATGTGATACTGCCACCAGAAGGTGGTGGAAACACACCAACAATGTGTTTGTTGACATGTTTGATTCAACCAATGGAGGGAGTTTCAGTTTGTTCCACGACTGCATTTCACTCACTGCCTCTGTTTGTATCTCTGTCACTGCAGGACCAACATGGAGCGAAAAGTCAGCGCTCTCAGGAGGCTGACAAACCACACAGAAGAAAGGGAGAGAAAACCTACAGCTGTGATGAGTGTGGAAAGTCTTTTACCGGGGGTGGAAACTTAAAAAGACACCAACTCATCCACAGTGGATTTAAACCATACAGCTGTGACTTGTGTGGAAAGTCTTTTACCGGGGGTGGAAACTTAAAAAGACACCAAGTCATCCACAGTGGAGTTAAACCTTACAGCTGTGACTTCTGTGGAAAGTCTTTTACCCAGGCTGGAGACTTAAAAAGACACCAAGTCATCCACAGTGGAGTTAAACCTTACAGCTGTGACTTGTGTGGAAAGTCTTTTACCCTGGCTGGACACTTGAAAAAACACCAACTCATCCACAGTGGATTTAAACCTTACAGCTGTGACTTCTGTGGAAAGTCTTTTACCCAGGCTGTAAGCTTAAAAAGACACCAACTCATCCACAGTGGAGTTAAACCATACAGCTGTGACTTGTGTGGAAAGTCTTTTACCGGGGGTGGAAACTTAAAAACACACCAACTCATCCACAGTGGATTTAAACCTTACAGCTGTGAGTTGTGTGGAAAGTCTTTTACCCAGGCTGTAAACTTAAAAACACACCAACTCATCCACAGTGGAGTTAAACCGTACAGCTGTGACTTGTGTGGAAAGTCTTTTACCGGGGGTGGAAACTTAAAAACACACCAACTCATCCACAGTGGAGTTAAAGCGTACAGCTGTGACTTGTGTGGAAAGTCTTTTACCGACGGTGGAAACTTAAAAAGACACCAACTCATCCACAGTGGATTTAAACCTTACAACTGTGAGTTGTGTGGAAAGTATTTTACCCAGGCTGGAAGCTTAAAAAAACACCAACTCATCCACAGTGGATTTAAAGCACACAACTGTGAGTTGTGTGGTAAGGCTTTTGCTCTAAATAGCGACTTACAGAGGCATCTAGTTACCCACTCTGGAATTAAGGCGTAGAGGTGCGACTTTTGTGGAAAAAGTTTCAGTGACAAACAGTACCGAAATATTCACCTACGGATTCACACTGGAATTGATGTTTCCTGCTGTGACCAGTGTGGGAAACTGTTTACAACAGATGCACAGTTACAACAACACACTGAGGAGAGACCTTATAAATGTGACCTGTGTGAGAAGACTTTTAAAGCTCCACATCAGCTGAAAAAGCACCAACAGATCCACACCAGAAAGTAACTCTAGAAGTGCAGTTACTGTGAGGATGTATTTATGTTTTATCTTGTAATTTTAACCTGATTGTTTGGAAAAAGTCTGATCAGTAAACTTATGGAGTTATACTGAATGAACTGTTTGGAAAAATGAAGAAGTAACCTGAGTTTTATAGTGTAAACAGTAAAATTTAATTGGACGTTGGCAGAGATGCTTTTTATTTCAGGCGACGTTCAGGATAAAAACGTTGAAGGAATTCCCTGACATACAATGTCTTTGTTTAGAAGTGGAGAGAAGCACACTGATCCATTTCTCAACCCTGTCGTCACTGTGGTGGTGGGAAAGCGTTTCTCTTTAACTTTTGTGGAAAAACCTCCAATCACGAACGGGACCTAAAACCACATCAACGTAGCCACACTGGAGACAAAATGAACTACTGCAAAGAATGTGGGAGGGGCTTCCACACACCAAGTACATTAAAAATATGTCTGTGAAGGTTCTCAGTCATCCAGGTCATCGTAGTCAAAGGAGCTTGCAAAGAAAAGCGTCTGGACTTCTTTAAGTTGCTTGAAGACGTTTCACCTCTCATCCGAGAAGCTTCTTCAGTTCTAAGGTCAAATGGTGGAGAGTCCCAGATAAAAACCTAGTGGGAGTGACCCCCACAGAGGGACAAAAGGATCCCCTGATGATCCTCTAATCACCTGAGCCAAGGTGTGAAATTGGGTGTGGGACCCAATCAGCCAGAGTTTCGGGTGTGTTCATTGTGAAACCTGGCCCCACCTTGTCATGCGAATTCCTGAGGTCAGATGGCCCAGGATGTGAGTGGGCGTTAAGGCGTCTGGGAAGGGATCTCAAAACTGGATTATAGATGGCAGAGAGTTGGTGTCGTAAACCCCCGCCTCTGTTCAAAGATGGTCGCTCACAGTGGACGTAGATGGCTTCTTTCACTCCTCTTTCAAACCATCTGTCCTCTCTGTCCAAAATGTGAACATTGGCATCCTTGAAAGAGTGTCCTTTATCCTTAAGATGCAGATGGACTGCTGAGTCTTGTCCTGTGTAGCAGGACAAGACTAACAATGAACACACCCGAAACTCTGGCTGATTGGGTCCCACACCCAATTTCACACCTTGGCTCAGGTGATTAGAGGATCATCAGGGGATCCTTTTGTCCCTCTGTGGGGGTCACTCCCACTAGGTTTTTATCTGGGACTCTCCACCATTTGACCTTAGAACTGAAGAAGCTTCTCAGATGAGAGGTGAAACGTCTTCAAGCAACTTAAAGAAGTCCAGACGCTTTTCTTTGCAAGCTCCTTTGACTACATTAAAAATACATGACCTCTTCCACAGTGTGGTCAAAAAGCACATCTGTGACCAGTGTGGGTCATCCTTCACCACTGCAGGAGGGACACCATACAAGTGCAGACACTGTGACAAAAGCTTCTCACAATCAGGTCATCGTAACAAACATGAACATACACACATGGAAGTGAACTTCAGCTGTGACCAGTGTGATAAGAGTTTCAGGAATCTCAGTTCATACTCCGAACACAAACGATCTCACACTGTAAATAAACTTTCACTGTTACCAATGTGCAAAAACATTCACTTCATTATCTGCTCTGTGCAAACATCAGCCTGATCATGCAGGACTGAAATCACTGGATCACAATGAATCTGAAGAGAGAGAAAGATCCTCTTCTGGTTTCAGGCTCAGACTTAAAAACCTTGAGATCAGGCTCCACAGAGTTCAGATGGAATCTCCTGTAAAGAGTGTCAGCTGATGCCACACTTGGATCTGATGAGGTAGCTCTGATTTCTGGAGCTGCAGTGAATAATCCTGAATGTTACATTTAGGAAGCTGCATGTATAGATATGCATATCAAGTTTATTTTTTTTCCTTTGAGGGATTTTAATTCTCTAAAATGTTTTCCTTGTTATATTTTGATCTTTGTTCCCTTAGGACACAGTAGTGTTTAGTAGTTGTACTTGTTACTGTATTATTAAAGTTATAGGAATGTCTTTTTTACCAAACTAATAATGTATCAGAATTGCAGATATTGATATATATTTCAATTTCTTTCATTTGAACTTTCTTAGTGTTTCCAAAATTAACTTTTTTTTAATGTATTCATTTAATGTGTTACCTCTGTTAAATTTCAATTCTTCATTCATATTTAATCTTTTGCTGAGGTAAAATCTTCTCTTAAATCATTTTCTCCCAAAACTACAAATGTTTTCACAGCAGTTGCTCTTAAAACCTCCAAAAATGAACTAAATCTGTCCACCAGCTTTGAAACAACACCTGCTGTGACTTTATGTCCAGAAAAAAAGAAACTCAAGCTGAACTGGTTTTGGGCTGTACTTCCATGTAATGCCAGTTTGTACCAGAAGATGGAGCAGTGAGTCAGTGTAACCTTTATTCAATTAGGCAAAGAACACAATCTTATTCACAGTGGCAGCAAAGAAATGTTGAAAGTTAAAAACAGCAGCACACATCAGAACCATTTTAAAGATCACAGGTGACTACTTTTACTTAATTCAAATTCTGTTAAACCTCTATTTTTTGCTCCTCCTTTCACTTTAATGTATTTAGTCCTTGAAGTCCACATGTTGTTTTTTTAATGAATTTTGATCCACATGTTCTGCAGCTGTTTTCTTGTTGATTTGAAGTTTGTATTATGAAATCCTGATAATGTTAAAGTGTTAGTTATATTTGATGAAGTCTGTGTAGAGTTTATCTTATTAAACAGTTTGGTGTGAAAAATAAAGAAATGGTCTCAGAACAAGTAGTTTGACCCATTATTTCCGATTCAAACTAATTTAACTGTTTTCAGTGGTACATGTGGAGGTTTATCACAGGAGGCGACTTGGCTGTTCTCCACTCACACTGAAGAAGGATCCTGCAGCTAATTAAAAACTCTAAAATGATCTTGAAGGAAAATTTGTTTGATTTTTCTTAAAAACATGCTGTTGGCGGTTTGCAGTTGCAATGCAGGATCGTGCTGCTGCTCGTCTACAGGACTCTCATGGAGCACCACTTTGAAACTTTGTAACTCTCTCTGCAAAATACAATATATAAAGACCAATGCTGGGCAATTAATTATATAGTTACTTCTTCAAAAAGTTTCTGAGTATTGCAAACAACAAAGATTTTGCAGCTGTTTATCTAAAAATGCTGCTAAGGGATTTTTTTTTAAACAAACATAAAATATTTACAGAACAATCAGGTGTTCTGCATCAAATCTGATGCCACACAAATTATTTGTGCCTCTCCAAAAAATAATTTCTGTCCACTATGAGATAAAGGAGAACATCAAAAGCCTGATACCTGCAGGCCTGACAACAGGAGATGTATCACTCCTGTAACATTTAGCAGCCGCCTCATTGTTCTGACACACACAACAAAACTATTGACTACACTACACACTAACTATACAAGATTTGCGCTAAACGTTGCAAATCTCACATCTCAAAACACTGCCGTCACTCCTAAATTTTCCTCTTCTTAACAACTTCCGTTTCTTAACAACCAAATGCCATGTTTTGATTGGTCGGCATGGTACATTTTTTGACCAATGGGAAAGGGTGGGGTGTTTTGGTTTTGTCTTTGCTCACAGGCGGAGAGTGCTTTATAACGTTTTCTTTATAAAATGCCGTTTTTACCATTTCTTCCCCCAGTAAATATAAACAACAATATTCTGGAAGAAAACCAAACACTGGATTTTTTTTTAATCACAACTCTGTTTTTTATGTGGCCTATCAACACAATTTGAAAACTGGTATAAAGTCCACTCTTTTTACGTCACTTGTTCCATCTGTCCTGCTCACATCTCCAATGGTTGTACACGTTGTCATTAACGTGGCTTCACTCTACATTAGCCACGCCACTTTGCTAGCTAAAACACCGGTGTCGGCACATAAGGACGCTGTCATAGCCTGTCAACGACGTTGATTAGCTGCGCATATACAAATTTGAATCACGTGATTGGCTGGACTATGGGATGAGGTGCCATTGTTCTAATCCCATACAGGAGCAGCCAGTCACTTACTGACTAACACTGCAAAACAGAATTGTTAACGTATTTACTTTCATTTCAATTCCGGTTAGAATTTTATTTTATGTGCAACACGGATTTTTTCTGCACAGAGACCGTGCCAGCAGTGCGCAATTGAGCACACGCGCAGTTTAGAGGGAACATTGGTGATGATTATCAGAAAGTGAACAAGGTCTCATGGTTTGATGCTTGTCCAATGCCTGAGTTGACCTGGACTGGTTAAGCACTGCTTGTCTTATTTTATGATGCTGGATTTAACCAACGCTTACTGGCAGATTCCCTTGTCTGCAGAGTCCAAAGACAAAAACGGCCTTCTCCACTCTGTATGGTTCGTACCAATTCGTCACACTTCCGCTGAGTTTGCATCTTTTGCTGTGAAGTACAGCCAGACTTTTGACCGCTTCGCCTTGGGCATTTTTAATCTGTAGCTCTGATCTAAAAGAATGTACGTACCTGGGCCCGCCTACTATCCTCAGAAACGTAAAATGATTGGCTAGAATCTAAAGTGTATCACAGCTTAGGAAAAAAAAGCACCGAAATGTGCGCTGCTTTTCGGTCTGGTTACTACCGTTTATGTCAGAACCGGTGCCATGCCGGTATCCATCCCTAGTCACATATTTACTGTTTTGCTGTTTTTAATGGAGACCAGGGGTTCCATTATCTGGTTGGTATTGTTAATGATTAATTGTTGGATTGGGAATTTAAAATAGTGTAATAAAGAAAAAACACTTTAGTTCTTATGGAGTCTTTTATTGGGTTTATGTGACATACAACTAAAATGACAGCTTGTAAAGGTGAAGAGACAGTGGGACTGGCCATCCTACCTGTGTCACAGAAGAGCCAAGGTTAAAGCTGTTTACAGTTAATCATTTGTGAGTAACCTAAATAAGGTACTCACCTGTCCTGGTTGCTTCTTGCAGGATGTGGAGCATAAGAGTGAAAGCAGCTTAATCACCTGTTTAAGGGCTGTTGGAGCAGACCAGTGTGTCAGGTTAGGGAGTATGGATAAAGAGGGTTTTAATTTATATAGTAATGGGTGAAGCTTATGTTATTGGTTTGTTTATAGTACGTGTTGGAAATATGTATATGTTTGTGATGTGCTTTAATGTTATTGCATGTTTGTGTGTGTGGAGGGTTATGTTTTCATTTTGATTAGTTAACCCCCATACTTGGGCTATTCCGGAAGAGTATAAAAGTGGTAAATGGCCTGCATTTGTATAGCGCTTTTCTAGTCCATAGGACCCCAAAGTGCTTTACACTACAGTCAGTCATTCACCCATTCACACACACAGGCAATGGCAAGCTACATTGTAGCCACAGCTGCCCTGGGGCGCACTGACAGAGGCGAGGCTGCCGGACACTGGCGCCACCGGGCCCTCTGACCACCACCAGTAGGCAAACATGGGGTTAGTATCTTGCCCAAGGATATTTGGCATGCAGCCAGGAGGCAGCCTGGGATCGAACCACCGACCTTCTGATTAGTGGCTGACCTGCTCTGCCACCTGAGCTACAGCCACCCCAAAAGGAAGCCATTTTGTTTAGTTATAGTTAGTGTTCTTGTGCTCCTATCATGTTCCTTCATTAATAAAGTGCCAATCCATGGATGTCTTTTACTCCAGTCTTGCGTCATATTATTGGACAGAACCTATGACCGCCGGCCAAAACTGACAGTAAGACACTGTAGAAGACAATGTGATGTGTTTATTGATATGAGTAAGGAAAGTAACTGTTATGAAAGAAGATGTTAATTAGAGAAAATGAACCAGTAAAGAGAGTATATTTCACTGAGGATATAAGTAAATGTAATTGATGTGAATGAGGAACCTGCTGAATTATATATTGAAAGCTCATGGTAGTGTTTATATAGCATTTGTTTGTGTGAAATAAATCAGACTCAGACACAATCTGGAGGAATACAGAGACACATGCTGTCTTCCTTACTTACTAAAAATGACATCTGGGACCAGGACGGGAGCTGATGCGAGCTGAAAGTTGGAGCCGAGACTGATCCATGGTTGCTAAGACGGTGGGTCCAGCGGGCCTGGGTCAGCAAGAGGTCGACGCAGAGAAGGCTTCCCTGATGCAGAGATAGTTCGTGGAGCGCTCAGGATATTAAGGCCTGGAACTTTTAAAGATATGTTAATCAATAAAGACGATTTGACTGCACTTGAACTGAAGGGGTTTCTCCATGCCCACCTGAGAGAGAAAAATAGTACAGAACTCTTTCAAGAATTAATGTGTGCCAGAAAAGATGAAAGTGAGACACCACATCCAAAACATCCAAAACACACCGCCCGGGCAACAAAGGAGTGGCTCCGTAAGAAGCATTTGAAAGTCCTGGAGTGGCCTAGCCAGTCTCCAGACCTCAACCCCATAGAAAATCTGTGGCGGGAGTTGAAAGTCCGTGTTGCTCGGCGACAGCCCCAAAACATCACTGCTCTCGAGAAGATCTGCATGGAGGAATGGGCCAAAATACCAGCTACTGTGTGTGCAAACCTGGTAAAGACCTATAGTAAATGTTTGACCTCTGTTATTGCCAACAAAGGTTATGTTACAAAGTATTGAGTTGTATTTTTGTTATTGACCAAATACTTATTTTCCACCCTGATTTACGAATAAATTCTTTACAAATCCTACCATGTGAATTCATGGATTTTTTTTTCACATTCTGTCTCTCACAGTTGAAGTGTACCTCTGGTGCAAATTACTGACCTCTGTCATCATTTTAGGTGGGGGAACTTGCACAATCGGTGGCTGACTAAATACTTTTTTGCCCCACTGTATGCAAAATGCTGCACACAAACATCCCAATACTTAATTTTTATGAGGAGCCATTGATTACCATTGATTACTTAGAATGTGTTATAGGTCAGCTAGAGGGCATTTATGTAGAGTTAAGGAATAAGGTCTAAAACGGTTTGGTTATGAAAACAATGTCTGTGCGTGATGTCTGTTTATGGCTCAAGGCCTTGACTGAATTCTTTGCTGTGCTTCACACAGCCCTGATGAGGAACAGTGGCACAGAGTGGAAAATGATGAATTAAAAGGGTAAGTTTTAGGTCGGAGTACGGCATTTTCTGTGATTGAGATTTAATTCAAGGAGGAACAAAAGGTGTTACGGCACCTGAGGTTCTCATTCCCACACAATATTGTCCCGGCAGGAAGCAAAACGTTCCTGTGAATTTCTGGTTGATTGTTTGGTTTTGTTTAGCGCTAGCTTGATTTTATCAGTGAGCTTTGGCTTGTGTTCTTTCTCGTAAGCGAGAGAGCGATAGTTTTATGCTTGGACATGTCTGCAACGGGCCCTAGTTTGTGTTATTGTTATTAGTGTTTTGTTGGTTACGTCTGTTTTCGTTTTTGTTACAGTGCACTGAGGAAAAAACATCTGAGAGGTGTGATCCACCGGTGGTGATATTTCATGATTTAACAATCAGCTCTTTAAACCAGTCCTGAAAGATTGAGATTTAAAGCGCTATAAAATATTATTACTGTATACAGTTGCAAAGTGTGCTTCTCCATGATTGTAATTGCCTTGGGAGAAATTCACTTATAGGGGACACTGATCACATGAGAAGTCCTGAGTCTAAAAGGATTGCAGCAAGTCAATCCGGTCCAAAAAAAAAAAACAACAACAAGGAATTGTTTTCCTTTTAAAATGATGACGTCATCTTGCTGGGGATGGATTCTCGAATAGGTCACGCGGGAGACTCCATTATCAGCAACATCTGGTATGAATGTGTGTGAATGAATGCATGTGATTGGACTGTGATGGACGGACTAAAAGTTTTGACTGACTTGATACTGAGACAAAGACTGCACCAACTTTAGGATTAGTAAATGCCAGCAAACAATTCACCTAGAGAAGGGTGGATGCTTTGTTTTGTTTTGTTTTGTTTTTGCAGGAGCAGGACGATAAGAGAGACTGAAGAGGAGAATTTCTGATGCTTTTTTGAGATATGATGTCACTAACCTTTTCTTTTAAGTTTCTAGCTCCTGTGAATTGACACATGGGAGTGTGTCAAAAAAGGGGGAAGTGGAAGTTGAGTTTGAACATCTAACAATGGTGATATGAAAATTTCTATGAGTTTATTTTTGTGTTTAATAATTTAGCTATGGTAAAACTTAAGCTTATAATGTGTTAGACTTAGAGATGGTTCATTAATTTTTGATTTCTTTTACACACACATAGATTATGATTAGAATAAGTCCTGAACATAATATTTTAAACCATATTTGAATCATTAGAAGAACAATGGATAACAATATTAGATTATCAAGGCTAGGGAGAGAGGTGTTTTGGTTTTCTGTCTCTTGCAGAGGAAGGAACAGACACCAGACGGGGACACAGAGATATGGGGACCCTTCACAGCAGAGACAGATGTAGGGACTGCCAAGACAGCAACTGGGGTCAAGTGTCATGACGGTTGGGCTCCTTGAGAAGATGGATCCCATAAACACAGCAATAACCATGAAGGGGTTGGTGAAAACCAGGAACACCAGACCAACAAGGTTCGAGAGGCTCTTGGCGAAAAAGGGGGACACGGCGGTGACCCCAAAACACACAGATCCTTGTTTGAAATCGGGGCAGAATAATCCCCAGAACTGTGCAACGACTAAAGGGTGGTCTAACCCCGGTCGAAGAAAGAAGCTGAGAATCACCCAACTGGAAGACACTGGTAGCTGCAGCAATAAAATTAAAGGTTAAAAGCTCTTTAGACAGAGGTTCTAGTCTAAGTACATTTGAAAGGTATAAGGTGGCATCAAAATGGGGGTGGAAAACTGGAGCACCAAAATAAAGCTGTGGGAGAATTGGGGAGTGATGGGAGTGTCATCTGTAACTGTTATGGTTGTAAATCTAACTTTTCTCGCATCTGAACTGCGTGAACACAGAGGTCATCCCACATATGGTTCACCCGTTAAAGGGGGACAGAGGGCCTCAGGACCAAGAAGAACTGGACCTTGCAACACTAGAGTGTATGTTGTAAGTGATCTCTTTGAAGAAAAGAGATCAAAGGGGGAATTGTGATATTATTCTGTTATCATATGTTACCTTATATATGTAATCAAAGTAGTTGAAGTATGATACTGCTGTAGATCATATTATACCCTTTATTATAGAGTGTGTGATCAGTATGTAGTATCAGTTTGCATTATACTTCTGACTTAAAAGAGTGTGAAAATCATTAGATCTATTGGATTGACCTGTATTACTCGACACTGTTGAATGTGTTACACTGTTTCTTGACATTTCATACTGCTGAATCATGAAGAGAATGTTGTGTGCAGAGGACCTTGTGCAGATAATAGAAGAAACAGACCACATTCCATACCCCCACCTTTCAGAAGAGAAAGACAGGGAGCCGAGGTCATAACTTAGGCGCCGTAAGAGAGAAAGAATGTAATGTTTAGGCTCTTACGACTAGGTGGGGGCCACTAGAGGGTATAAAAAGCTGAGTAACCCGTCACCATTTTGAGACTTGCTGTGACCCTCTGCAGGCAGGTCTCCCCATCATGATGGTTCTAATGCTCATAAGTATTGAATTGTATGGAAATAAATGATTGTTGATTGAGCATTTATACACCGAGTACTGTCCTTCCTTCAGCCCAAAGATTCAAAGAATTGGGAGATTTCAACAGAGACAAGGATCTGGAATTAATTGCAGGTACATTGGGAAAAGTGATAGAAAAGATCAAAAATGGATCAGGAAATTGAATTTCTAAAATGTTAATATTTGTCAGAGCAAAATCAAAAAATTCATCTAAGTGCTGCTCATATCTACCTGTAGCTGGAGGAGAGGTGACATTCACTGGCCCTGAAACAGTGTCCTGTTTTGAGTCAGGTATCTCTGCTGCACCATCCACTGTGTTAAATAAACTATGGCCTGCTGCAAGTCATATGAAAAGAACAACAATTATTACAAAACAAATGTCCCCTGACAAACAAAAAAGTGTTGATGAGGAGGATTTTTTTTGTCTAGGCTTTAAACCACATGTCTGTTCTTCTGAGCACTAATATACACACAAGAAATAGGCTTTTATCAAAACACTAAATCAAACACTGCTAACAGTGGGAATAAAGGAATTATTTTACTGCATTAATAATATAACTTTATCATTAAATTGCATTAAACTGTTTATCACAGCTACTGGCATCAGATTAACATTTTTATTGCATGTGCAGCCATAATCATTGTATACACACATTTGCATATTGTGCTTAGTGATCGGCAGATGAAGCTTCATGAAGCACTGAAGCGTTTCATCCAATTGGTTCATCCCAGCGCAAAGCTTCTTAAAGCTTCATTTGCTCTAGTAGGACACCTACTGGACATAAAAATATTAGTTGGCATGAATTTGAAGAGTGTGGCATTTTGCACACAGCCTGTAAATGTCAACAACAAAAGGAGTGTGTAAAACATGTATATTGTAGTGATGGCAGTATACTGTGTATATTTATACTGGCAGTATGGAAAATGATTATTTGGAAATGCTTAAAATGGAAATGATCATTTACTGTGAGGTGAGGTGTGGTTGGGGTGTGGACAGTAGTTGTGCTTTTGTAACGTTGAGGTATGGACAGCTACACACTGAGGCTTTGAGCCTCAGTCCTGCCTGTTCACATTTTATTCTGTAAAAACTAAATTTTCACTGCTTTTATAACCTTTAGTGGGGAGAACGTAGCTAGGATTTAATGATTTAACAAATCTTTTGAATCCTTTGTCCTCCACAATGCTAAATGGCTGGGAGTCCTCAATCACCATGCTAACCAGGTCTTCATCTATTTGAGATTGTTCTCCTGAGGAAAGACAATAAAGACAAAGCACAAATATAAATATCACACACGTAACTTATAATAGCTGTATAATATTGTTATATCATTTAGTAACATTACTGCATGCTATATTATTCTTCTGCCCTCAGCTGAATGTCTCTATCCAGCTTATGCAGTGAGCTAAACATAAAATGGCTTCAGTAAACACTCAGGAGACCGCGTGCCATTCTTCGGAGCTTTACTGATCCTTATTTTCCTTTTTTTGTAAAACTGTAATAACAGAAACAGAATACAGTGTATTCACTCTCCATACAAATACACAAAGATTACATTAAATATTGTTGACTTATGTAAACAGTCACTACACAATCAAGAGATACAGAGATGGTAAGAGATACAGCTAACACCACATGCTGGTATGCTTCATGTTAGCAGGCTAAACAAAGGGCTAACAGCTAGCTTGTGCTAGTAATGTAACAAACTCGCTAAACACACAAGAAGCTCATTACTTTGCTGAACAAGGTACTAATAAGTGGGAACAATAAACCGTTTTGCCACACTTACAGATTATGCCTTTTCAAGGGCGTCAGATGCAGGAATTTACAGAGACACAGCCAAATGGACCTTCCCTGTCGAGCGCTGGGAGAAAACCACTGCTTGCGCTCTAACATGGTGCTACCCTGTCAACCCACTAGATGGCAGGCTTTGCCCAGACAAGATCAGGAATAAACATATTTTCTGACATGTTGCAACAGTTAATTACAGAACGAATGATTATGACCCGCCATATAACAAACTTATAAAAAACATGCCTTAGAAATAACAGGAGGGACAGAATACTCCCCGCCTGACGTCTGCAGGACGTCACACCAACTAAAGCTGAATCCCACTATTACAAAGGATATTAAGAGTCTTTCAGACTTAGCTCTTAGGTACCAACAAGACGACTTCACTGATGGGTCTCAGGTACACTCTACATTCGCCACTGCGGATGATCTTGACTTCAATCTTCCTTACTCTGCCATCTTGACTGGGGAAGGTCTTTGTGACTAGCCCTAGTGGCCAGTCAATCCTGTTTTCTTGTCCCTCTTTGAGCAGGACCACATCTCCAATTTGTAGATTGGGCTTTGATGCCCTCCACTTGCGACGACCCTGTAGTCCGCTGAGGTACTCTCTCCTCCATCGTCCCCAGAAGATGTTGGCTAGGTACTGTACACGTCTCCATTGCGCTCTAAACAGGTCCTGATCGTGGAACTGACCTGGTGGTACTGGGGGCGCACCAACCTTTTGTGTGAGTAGCATGGCAGGAGTGAGAATCTCAGGATGCTCTGAGTCAGCAGAAACTGTGGTAAGTGGCCTTGAGTTGACTATTGCAGTGACCTCCGACATGAATGTTACTAACACCTCATGTGTGAGCTTTGCATTTCCATGCTGCAGCAGCATTACGTCAAGGATCCGCCGACTGACGCCAATCATGCGCTCCCAAGATCCAGCCATGTGCGATGCATGTGGAGGGTTAAATTGCCACTCACAGCTTCTGTCTCCAAGATACTTGTTGATTTTGTCATTATGACAACCCTTCTTGTCGATTTGGAGTTCTCTGCAAGCACTCACAAAGTTTGTGCCGCAGTCGGATCTGAGTAGTTTAACAGCACCTCGCATGGCAACGAAACGGCGCAGAGCATTAATGAAAGATGAAGTGTCCATTGCTTCTATCACTTCGATATGTATGGCACGAGTGCTCATACACGTAAAGATCACTGCCCATCTCTTGGCCTCTGCTTGACCTCCTCGTGTCTTTCTGACTGTAACAGGCCACGGACCAAAAACATCTAGGCCCACACACGTGAAAGGAGGGTCTGTACACATTCTGTCTTCTGGTAGATCTGACATGATCTGCTCTTGTTGCTTGCCCCTTAATCTGCGGCATATGACACAGTTGAAGATGACACTACTGACGGCTCTTTTCCCACCCACAATCCAAAAACCTGCAGCTCTGATTGCACCTTCGGTGAAGTGTCTGCCCTGATGACATACTTGTGCGTGAAAGTGTCTGATTATGAGCTGGGTTATGTGGTGTTTACTGGGAATGAGCATGGGGTGTGTCTCATCTGTTGACAGTTGAGCTCTTGCGAGCCGGCCACCGACCCTAAGGACTGCATCAGCGTCTATGTAAGGACTCAGCTTGCTAAGTGGACTTTGTGTGCGAATGGACTCACTCTGCTCCATGCGCTTGATGTCATCCATACACCTCTTTTTGAACTGCACGAATGATAGTAACCTTGGCCTGCTGGAGCTGTTCTTCTGTAGCATAGTTGTTGCACTTGTGCCATCCACGACATGTGCTCTCTGTTTCACCTTTAAACGACTCGGCAATGTGCAGCAGTCTGGCAATAGTTTTTAGCAGACGACTCCAATTTGAGAATCTCTCGAACCTTGTGGTCCCGAGCTCTTTTTTTGACAGAAAGGTGGCACAGGATACGATATCTGGGCGCAGCTCAGTGTCGTTTTCAGGGCAAACAAGGTCAAAAGGTTCTTTCTGTATTTGTCGTTGGCCTGAATCTGTAAGGAAGGCAGGTCCGCTAAGCCATGTAGAGTGAGACAGATGCTCAGCGGGCAGTGCTCGTGTGGCATGGTCAGCTGGGTTTAGCTGTGTGGGTACGTAATGCCATTGGTGGGTCTGGGTAGAACGCCTAATGCGCTCCACACGGTTATGCACATACACATAAAAGCGTCTTTTTTCATTGAAAATATATCCAAGGACCACCTTCGAGTCGGTGTAGAAGTTCACCTCATCGATAGTAGTGTGAAGCTCCTGCTGGACCATTTCCGCCACTTCTACAGCCAGCACAGCAGCACAAAGTTCCAGTCTTGGAATTGTGATGTCTGGTTTTGGAGCCAGCCTGGCCTTTCCAAGAAGAAACCCAACTTCACTGAGCCCATTGCCTGCTGTGAGTTTCAGGTAAGCGACGGCTCCAACAGCTTTTGTGGATGCATCACAAAAAACATGCATTTCTTTTCTCTGAGATTCAGATAGTGAGATGGATGTATACATGCGGGAGATCTTGAGCTGTTGTAAGTGCTTTAGGGAATCTTTCCATTGCTGCCACTTGTCCTGTTTCTCCCTCGGCAGCGGTGCATCCCATTCGCTAATGTCCATAGAGATCTCTCTCAGAATGGAGCGGCCTTCGATGCTGACTGGCACAGCGAAGCCGAGTGGGTCATACAAACTGTTGATGACTGACAATACACCACGTTTGGTGAAAGGCCTGTCATTGATTTCAACTTGAAATGACAATTGGTCTGTCGACAGGTCCCAGCCTAACCCAAGGCTGCGTTGCATGAGTGGGGCGTGTTGTCCACGTTGGAGTTCCTGCGGGCCTGTGGCTAGATCTTCACTTGGGAAGGCACTGACGACTACAGGGCTGTTGGATGAGATCTTGTGAAGGCGGATGTTAGACTGAGCCAGCATCCTTTGTGTTCTGTGAAGGACGTCAATCGCCTGGGTCTCAGAGGGAAATGACTTTAGCCCATCATCTACATAAAAATGGCGCTCAATAAATTCCCTTACATCACTGCCATATTCTTTCTCTCCTTCCACAGCAGTCTTCTTGAGTCCATAGATGGCAACTGAGGGGGACGGGCAATTCCCAAAAACATGGACTGTCATGTGAAACTCGTCCACTTCTCCATCGAGGTCGTGATCGCGGAACCACAGGAAACGCAGATAATCACGATGGTCCTCTCTGACCATGAAGTTGTGAAACATCTGCTCCACGTCAGCCATCACAGCATGTGGGTCACCTCGGAATCTGAGAAGCACGCCCACAAGGCTGTTATTGAGATCTGGGCCTTTACACAGTACTTGATTCAGAGACACATTTTCGAACTGGGCGCTTGAATCGAACACTATTCTGATTTTTGCTGGCTTTTGGGGGTGGTAAACACCAAAGTGTGGGAGATACCAGCATTCTTGGTGGGGTTTGAGAGGGGGTGCCCTTTCTGCATGACCTTTGTCGAAGATCCTTTTCATAAACTCCACATAATGATCTTTCATCTCCGTCTTTCTCTTTAATGTCTTCCGTAGGGACATGAGGCGGTTGAGAGCCTGCTCTCTGTTGTTGGGTAAGCGACGTCGGGGATGACGAAAGGGCAGGGGGGCGACCCAGTTATTTGCATCATCTTTAGCAAACTCTTTGTGCATAATGTTCAGAAACGTCTTATCTTCTGCAGAGAGTGCCATTTTGTCATCATCAGTAGTTTGTTGAAAGATGTGTTTGCCCAGTTCATCTTTGACCTGTGTGCTCTCAAAAAGGGGGCATTCTTCTGTGATCTTCACTTTTGTGTAGATTCTGTTGCCACAGGGAGAGAGAAAACTGGGGCGGCCATTATCCAGTATGTTAGTCTTGTAGGAGTTCAATGTGGGTCTGTGAGCTCCCGAGAGGCAAACATCCCCAACAATTACCCATCCAAGATCAAGCTTTTGGGCATAAGGTGCTTCATTGGGCCCATTTGCCTGGCGTCGAACCTTGTGAGCCTGAATTACATCACGGCCTAAGAGGAGGAGAATATCTGCCTCTGGATCAAGAGGGGGTATTTGTGCAGCTATGTGAGCTAGGTGATGATGAGCAGCTGCAGCTTCTGGGGTGGGTATCTCACTCCTGTTGTCAGGAATCTGATTACACTCTGTCAGTGTTGGTAGTGGTATGGACACTTTTCCGTCCACACCCTCAATGACAAAGCCGTGAGCTCTACGGCCTGTTTTGTTCGTTGTGCCAGAGCATGTTTTCATTGTGTATGGAAAGGCTTCACCATGTACATTAAACATGTCAAAAAAGGGAGAACGAGCCAGTGACACATTACTTTGGTCGTCTAAAATTGCGTACATTTTCGTTTTCATTTGAGGGGCTGTGCTGTGATATACTTTCACCATGCAAATTTTAGAACAAGACCGTCCTTGTTGTCCCTGTCCACATACCTCAGTGCAGTTAGATGTAGTCACTGTGGAGCTCGGGATGTCTGGCTCCCCGCCGTGTGCCTCTGGTGTAGAATCAAAGCTCCCACTTCTCCAAGGGGGTGGCCCGGCATGCATGGCGGAGATGTGGGTATCGCTTTTGCACTCCAGACAACGAATATCAGCTTTACAGTCTTTGGCCCTGTGTTCTGTTGATGAGAGACACTTGTAACAGATCGAAAGCCCTTTGAGCAGACTTTTCCGCTCATCCAGTGTTTTCATCCTAAACCCTCTACATTTTGCAAGTGAATGGGGCTTCATGTGTACTGGACACCGTTTGTCGGGATCAAGAGAGTGAGTGTTAGATTTGTTGCTGGGTGTGCCAACCTGTGTTTTGTTTGCTGTTAGCGGGGCTCTAAAATGTGATTGTCTCACCAGTGGCCTTTCTATCCTCATGTGCCCAGTGCTGTAATTTTGTAGGATAAAGCTGGGGTCAGCTTTCATTTCAGCATTGCTATTTACGAACTGGACAAAGTAGGAGAAAGGCGGATAGTGCACTCTGTGTTCTTTCTTATACTTGGACCCCTGTTTGATCCATGACTCTTGCAGGGTATGTGGGAGTTTTTCCACAATTGGGTTTATGCCTCTTGGAGTGTCAAGAAAGCTGAGGCCTGGCAGATATCCTTCGTTTTTTGCTGCTTCAAGTTCCAGGAGGAGATCTGCAAGTTCCTGTAGAAGGTGATTGTCTCTCGGAGTAACTCTGGGAAAGCTCTCTAGGCGTTTGAACAGAGAAGCTTCAATAACTTCTGATGAGCCATAAATCCTGTCTAGCCTTTGCCATAAACGCTGAAGACCTGTTTCTGGATTGTTAACATGGACAGCCCTGATTCTCAGAGCATGCTGGAGAGACTCCCCACTAAGCCACTTAGTGAGCAGATCGAGTTCTTCACTGCACTTTAGGTTTAAATCTTCAGTGGCATTGTGAAACGTAGATCTCCATGCTAGATAAGTCTCTGGCTTGTTATCAAACACTGTCAGTCCTGCTGTCAGTAGGTCACGACGCGAGAGGAGGGCAGCGAGGTCTGATACATCTGCTTGTCGTTGTGGTTTGGCTGCTCCAACATAGTTGGACCAATGGGGAGGTGGAAGTTTGGGCTGCCAAACAGGTGGAGAACTGGGGGGGTACCCACGCGCAGCTGCTGCTGATATGTCCGGCCCTGTAGTGTGGGTGTTGTCTAAGTCACATTTTTGCTCTCTACTGTGTTTTGACTCACCTTCCATATTAGTGTTATTGTGGAAGTGGGTATCTACATACTCTTGAGTGCGGCTGACAGCCGCAGCTATTGTGGCAGGAATGTCTGGTGGCTTCACAGACTCTGCTTGGTCCAGAACTGCAGCCTCTAGGACCCTTGCAGCTGCAAGTGCTGCTTCGGCTTCTCCCTCCTGCTTCAGAGCATTTAGCGCTGCCTCCATCCGGGCCTTTTCGACCTCCATGTCTATTTGGCGTTTGGCATATTCTGCTCTTGCTCGAGCAGCTTCGGCTTCAGCTCGTGCTCGTGCTGCAGCAAGGCTTGCTGCTGAGCTGTTTGACCGGCGTGAAGCTGCTGAGCTGTTTGACCGGCGTGAAGCTGCTGATCTGCATTCCGACCTGACTTCCAGCTGTGAAAGCTGCGAGGTGTCCCCGTGGTTGCACATGATTGCTGTCGCTGGAGTGTCTCAGGATCCTGGCAGTGCACTTGATGCGTGGACAATCTTTTTACTCTTCTGCCCTCAGCTGAATGTCTCTATCCAGCTTATGCAGTGAGCTAAACATAAAATGGCTTCAGTAAACACTCAGGAGACCGCGTGCCATTCTTCGGAGCTTTACTGATCCTTATTTTCCTTTTTTTGTAAAACTGTAATAACAGAAACAGAATACAGTGTATTCACTCTCCATACAAATACACAAAGATTACATTAAATATTGTTGACTTATGTAAACAGTCACTACACAATCAAGAGATACAGAGATGGTAAGAGATACAGCTAACACCACATGCTGGTATGCTTCATGTTAGCAGGCTAAACAAAGGGCTAACAGCTAGCTTGTGCTAGTAATGTAACAAACTCGCTAAACACACAAGAAGCTCATTACTTTGCTGAACAAGGTACTAATAAGTGGGAACAATAAACCGTTTTGCCACACTTACAGATTATGCCTTTTCAAGGGCGTCAGATGCAGGAATTTACAGAGACACAGCCAAATGGACCTTCCCTGTCGAGCGCTGGGAGAAAACCACTGCTTGCGCTCTAACATGGTGCTACCCTGTCAACCCACTAGATGGCAGGCTTTGCCCAGACAAGATCAGGAATAAACATATTTTCTGACATGTTGCAACAGTTAATTACAGAACGAATGATTATGACCCGCCATATAACAAACTTATAAAAAACATGCCTTAGAAATAACAGGAGGGACAGAATAATTATCATGGCATTTGATGGCTCACCTGGTCTTGCTCCACAATCGGTGTTCTCCTTATTCTCATGCAAAGCTCTGTAGTGCCTAATCATGGATGAGGTGTTGTTGTTATATCCCAGCTCCCTGGCACATAGCAAACACTTCACCTTGTACAAAAGTAAAGCCGCTTAACATAAATTGTATTGCACCATCAGTATCATGAAAATACATCTTCTGTAGAAATTTACATACCTTGTTGGGAGGAATAAGATCAAAATGTTCCCACACAGGGGAGGACATCCTCCTCTTCTTAGCTGGCTCCATTCTCTCCTGACTTTCTCTCCTCACTCTCATAAACCTCCAAACTGTCTCCAAACTCTCACTAACCGCAACTCTCCATCAAACACCCACATTTTGAATGAAGTCTGAGGGGTTTATATCGCTGTCATATCTCGCGGCAAAGTTCGAACCACTTCATGAACCAGTCACGTGGTACAGCCGGGCAGCGAGGCTTTGGACGTCATCATTTTCAGCTCCTCCCATAAATGAAGCAAGCCTCGATACGCGCATCGCAGAAACGCCCCCTCCATTACTCGACACAAGCTTCGAAGCCTCGATAAAGAACGTCACATCAGTAGTTGTGCTCATAAGAGTTGATTCTCAGTCTATTGAAGGTTTCAAGCTTTGTGAAGCGCGATGTCTTCACAATCTATTGTGTAAGGTGATTTGGAGCAATGGAAGGTTAAAACAGCATTCACGCTTACAGACAAATATGATTTAAATGTAGACCTTTGTAAGCAAAGGCCTTGAATTCATTTAGCTTCTACCTGCAGTTGAGCTTGCCTAGTAAAAAGTGACAGAAGAAGAGTGAAGAAAGTGTAAAGTCCCCAGGGGCTATTCGGAGAATGAATTTAATTACGATGTATGGAAGAAAGTACTGGAAAGAGTAACATCTCTGTCTATTTTAGCTATTTTTAAGTGATGTGTGACACACGCTAGGCACAGATACACCCACACACAGGTCGTTATCATCAGATGCACGTTTATTGTGAGTGTCCACAGAATTACAGCAGAACACCGTTTGACAGCGGTCGGTTTCCCCAGCTTCCTTTCCCTCCGCTCCTCTCCGCCTCACTATATAAAGGGAAGGAAAACCACCATCAGTCCAAACCGCCATCAGCTGTTCTTACCAGCACTGCCCCGTTGAGCCCACTGCACCACTCCTCCCCTGCAGCCGCGTGCCGGACCACACCTCCGCCACACAATGATTTACTGTAACTTAAGCATAATTATGTACATTTGTGACGCAGAAGGGGCTGAACCCTGAGATGAATAAAACTATTCTGAATTGAGTTGTTTGGAGAAGATCTATGCTGATGAGTTGCAGTGTACATCTTCCCACACGTGTACTCAATAAATCTTCATTTGAGTGAACTCTTCTGGGCCAGTGTTGGTTTGTTCCTTGCCTCAATATTTCGAATCGGGACACTACCAATACAGATCATTCACAGCTGGGCTAAAATAGAAGGATCTCAGTGATTGTGAAAACAGAGCTATTTAGGAGCAATAAGGCAGCGCAGCTAAAAGAGCCGAAGATCTCAAACACACTGAACACTCCTCACTCACTTGGAGAACCAACTTTCAGACTGATGACGCTGATGAGCTTCAAAGGTTTTCCAGCTCTCTTGATGACATAACACTCGTATGTTCCAGCATCATCTTGTCTCACATTCTTCAGAATCAAAGACACGTCTCCATCAGCTATCTGTCTGTCCTTCAGATCCACCTGGTTCTCAAAAGATGGATGCTGGTAATCTGGAACAAGTCATCCATGCTGATATAAAAGGACAAGTTTTTCATCTTCCAGGTCAGTTCTGCTCCACTCTACAACTATGACGATGTGAGCTTGAGCTTGACATGTCAGAGTGACGTCCTGTCCAGACTCAGCTGTGATGATTTTGTGATCTGAAAAAGAGGAAACAACACCGCGCAGCGAGGTTAAAGGTCAAAGTAACACTGTTCACTTCTACAGCAGTCAATCAGAGTGATGATGAGACAGCACTAAACTGTACTTACACACAGAGAATTTTCAATAAACTTATCACAAAATTAATGTGTGCAGGCTCATGTTGCCTGCACACACACAGACCAACAGAATGAATATGAAATAATCCTACTCAATTTCTTTGTCTTTATCTATCATTGAAATGGCATTTATCTCCTGACAGGTAAAACTCACCTGCAGAGGTAAACATGCAGAGGCTGAATAACAACAAAGCTGAGCAGAGTGATGCAGTCACAGCAGACATTTCCTCTACCACAGATGGTCTTAGTTTGTTCTAAATGTCTGTATTTTCAGTGAATAACAGAACGTGAGTTTAAACCTGATTGCATCAGATTAAATTTAACGTTTACATAAAATTCAGTTTCCATAGAAATGATTCCAGGTTCAGATACTAATGCTGGATAATAATCACTAAGGCTTTTGAAATCTGTGAGCGAACTGGGTCCTCAGCAGTTCTGTGTGATTAGTAAGTATGTGTCTCTCAGCTTTCTACTCCAACTGGTCCTGTAATGATTTTTGCTGCGTGCGCATGTGTGTGTGTGTTTGTCTGAAACCATTTTTCCCCCTCTCTCTGTTCTTGTTTTTGCATGATCTGTTTGGTTGAGAAGTGATTTCAAAGTTTCATGTGAGAGATAAAATAGCTGCGGTTAAATTAAGCTGTCTAAAACTGTCAAGGTTCAGCCCAGAGAGAAGAGCAGTTTTATTTTAAACAAGTTCCTCACACCAAGGGGTTTCAGAGGGGAATATTTCTGAAGCTGACACTGGACTCAGCGCCCACAGAGAGAGGGGAGAAAATAATTAGGCTACGTTCACACTGCAGGTCTTAATGCTTAATTCCGATTTTTTGATCAAATCTGATTTTTTTGTCTGCTTGTTCACACTATAAATAAAATGCGACAGCAAACGCGCTCTAGTGTGAACCCTCAAAGCGGCCCGCATGCGCAAAAGAAGACGTCACACACAATCAAGGCTGGACTGGGACAAAAAATTGGCCCGGGCATTTTGACTATAGACCGGCCTACCAGGATAAAGATTGAAAATTTGACGTCATTCAGGGTTAAACCGCAAAGGATTCTGGGAACTTGTGGCAAGAGGTACTAGCGCACGCAGGCTTTCAATTGAACTCAGTTACACAGCAATAAAAAGAAACCCAAAAAATGGCAAGAAGCTGTTGTATTATTAACTTCAATAGTCGGTCGCATGACAGCCACGGGAAGCCGACGGGTAGAGAGATCGTTTTTTTTATCGGATTACATCGTTGAAGAGACATTTTTAAGCCATGTTTCCGAAGTAAGAGCCGACGGATGGTCTGGATATACCAAATATAACGTCCCCGAACACTCCAGCTCACATGTTAGTCTGCTCCAAGCATTCCCACAAAGGTCAGAGTTTTGTTGTAGTTAATGCGTCATTTTTCTTAACATAACTGGTGATATAGGTTACAAGCAAGTCTGGAGCTGAACAGAAATTGTGGCGCTATGCTCCTTTGTTTATTGTGCATAAATAGTGAATTTTCCTGACACAATATTACGTTTCGCTTCTGTTATTACCATGGTACATTGACAAAAACATACTTTTATTCACAGGAGAAAACAGTTGTTTTGTATCACTAATTGTCCAATGCGATTACAACATACAATATTATTGTCACTGCTACATTTCTGTAATGCTACCAGAGATTATTTCCACTAATTAATTACCGTTGAGCTCAAAGGTTATATTAATAAACGGTTAACAAATGTGTATTTATGACGACGATTTGTGAGACTGGTAAACTTACCTTTGTTCGTACGATGGTCTTTCGTTCTACACGGTGCATTTCAAGGTCCTGCACCCATCCGTCGGTAAACTGTACCTGGGCTTGTTGCAGTGACCTGAAGTTACTAAACTTCATGAGTGTATGCACTCACTCCAAGAACCGTATGATTATAAATATGAGCGTGGTGAAAGTTGGGCAGCACGCTAATGTCTTTTGTCCCTCTGTGTGCTCGTAAGGGTCTGACACTTTCACTCCTTTGATTTTTTCCTCGTATCTTTTCTTTGTCTTTTCGTCGAGTCTGTCTTTGTACGGACCGGCATTGTTCTCCTTTTGTTTTGTACATTCCTTTTTTGTGCGGCAAAGAAAAAACAAGAAGGTATTAGAACCGGAGAATGAACATTTTGCGGCGCTGCAAACGCTTGCATTTGATGCGGTACTTGGATTGTTTTGCCACGAGTTCCCGGCATGCAATGCGCGAAAATCACGTGATTGCTAAACAAGGGGGAGGGTGCATCCGGCCTCCTCGGCTGTAATTGGTCCAGCCCAGAGTCGATCATGACCAATTGGCCAATCCAACACCTTTCATTATCTATACCCTTCCTAAAAATAAAAAAAATCCATCGGCCCATAAAAACAAAAAATCGCCAGCGGCCCACCGGGCGAATGCCCGGTATGCCCGATGGCCAATCCAGCTATGCACACAATGCACTCTGTTTAGACCCAGACCAAACAATATTTCGTCTTGATGCATTCTCAATCATCCAGCAAAGTAAATCTCCAAAAGTTGAATCTGTTCATCTGGACGTAGCGTTTTGTGGGTTTTCTATAATGTTACATCATATTCTATAAGGATGTTATATGTTTGTAGACTTTCTGCCCAGTTTGACCCATTTAGCAGAAGTCAGCATGTTTAAGGCTCTGATATTTATTCTGTATGACTTAAAGCAGTTATGACATGGTCTGATTTTCTCACCCAATAAAGGAATATTTCATATATCAGTCTACTCTTCATTTTATCAGAAACAGTTATCACAGCTCGTACATTTTCATTTTGCACATATATGTAAGCATTGAGCCAAATTTAGTAATGCCAACAAATTAAATGAACATTATTTGTCTCTTACATATGATACAGCTATACATATTTATACACTGTAAAAGATTCTTGTCTTTGAGTGAAGATTTATGGTGATGGGAAATATAAATAACTGAAACTTGAATCTTTACTGAAGCTCAGTGTTTGACACAGAGTTCACTCACATGTGCTGTACCAGTGTACCTGCACATGTGACCATAAAAGTGAATTGTTCACGTGAATTGTTCAAGTTCACTGCTGTAATAACTAATAATGATTAATATAATAACTATAATATTGGCCATATTATATTTACACTGACTTTAGTCTCATGAACAACATAATTGAAATGAAGCCCAACAATCATGTTTTACAGTCATGTGGTCTCAGCCTCAGATACTTATTAAATCACACAAAGCTCGTGTAGAAACAAACGAACAAATGAACAAAATATGTTCTCCTTCATTTCTCTCAAACAAAGCTGTATGAAACGTTTACAGCGGTTAGTATCATGGTTGCTAGGCAACCTGGGCAGCGCGACGGAGATCGACCGGCATTTCACAAGCCTCGCACTTCCGGCCTTAGCGGTCTTTGAGTACGCGTATATGGGCAGAAATCTGTGACATCAGAAACTGAATTTGAATAAGTTCAATTTGAATTTGAATTGCTCAGATTGAATCTGAATTGTAACTTGAATAAATGCTTTTGAAAACTGAATTTGAATTAGTCTAATTTGAAATTGAATTTATGGTTTGAAAATGATCATCACTAAATTGAAATTGAATTTTATATTTTGAAAATGAATTGATTTGCTTTGAAACTGCATTTTATCCTTTAATACGTTTTTTGTATTTTATTTATTCCAAATGATCATCCAGATGTCTGTGACATGTGATGACAAACACCATAATGGAAGGCCTTAGTCATCACTCATCATATATTTTTGCATATGCTGAACAGGCAGTCAGACATGCTGTAACTGTGGGGTAGAAAACAACATGAACACCATACGGCAGGGGTCTCAAACTCCAGTCCTCGAGGGCATGGAAAAGTTGCATGACACTTTGACCCTTGAGGAATATGGAACTCCAAAGTGTTCAAAATTAAATAAATAAATAGGTCAAGATGAAATAAATAACTATGTGAATAAATAAGACACATATGTAATGTGAGAATGATATTGTGAAATAATGGAACACATTTTGAAAAAAATGCTCATTATTGTGAAATATATTGCATTCTGCTATATAAATTTACTTATTATTGTGAAATATTATTTCATGGTCATTATTTTTCACAATAACAGAGATTATTCCTGAGGCATTTTATTTATTTCCAGCCGTTTTTAGTCCAAAATGACCTTTTTTCAAAGTCAGTCTTTATTTCAAAATCCCGTTTTTCCCGATGGTCTATTTATTTCATAATGCGACTTTTCAGCAGAATGACTTTGTCTGTCAATCAATGTAAGTGGGCTGGACCTTTGCACCTATTGGCTTATCGTTTACCATCGACTAGTTTTCCTGGATACCGGCTCCGCGGACGGCTACTGCAGCTAGCAACAGCGTGCTAGGTCAAAAGTCACGGAGGATGGCGGACTGGTGTGAACTTCAGCCAGTTCTGCTCATTTAAGCAAATCAGATAGAGAGGGATCATTTACCTGTAGATACTGTTTTGAGTCGTTTAGATGTTTCTGAAATGCTTGGGATGATAATTGCTCTTCAAGATGTTCGCATCGATGACAGCATTGTCAAAGGTTTAAGATCAATTCAGCACCGTGTTCGTTTGGAATACGCCGAGGAAGAACAGTCTTCAAATGTTGGCCGTCCACGTCTAGAAATCCCGGTGCAGCACTCAGGACTTTAGTGCTGTCCGGGATAACCGTCGGGGTAATTGCCGATACATTTTCTGTGTCTCCGAGCACAATTAGGAGGAAAATGACGGAGGATGGTCTAAGGTAAGTTTATGCTGTAATTGAGCACCTGTGTGATTCTGTACACAGCATTGTTTAGGTGTTGACCTTAATTATGACGTTTGACAATGAATTATTATCGCTTACTTTTTTTTGTTACTGTCTAAACTAAGTGGGGCAGCTACGGCTAAAGCTATCGGCGCCATCTCGGCGTTGAGACACGTTTAGCAGTGTTAGCTGTTAGTGTGTTAACTCGGAGACTGGGGTCAGTGGAGCCTGTAGGAACCTTTTACACAGAGAGTAGACCCACCAGCTTTCCACAGTCTACTTACTTATCACATCTTGTTAGACAACAGGGTCATTAGTGCTTTAAATAGTACATAGTTGAATGTTTCATTGCTGTTTGCAGTTGATTGTTCTCTGATAACGCATAACAAGGTTGATGTTAAATAGCGAGTTTATTGAAATGGTTTTGTCTATTTCACCAGCATTATAGATATACTTTCTCTGGTGTCTTCGGTAAAGCTAAAACAAGAATACATTTACATCCTTGGTTCTTTCAGCATTAATTGGAAAACTTTGAGATTTGCTGTGCGCCTCCCAAGCCATTCTCTTTTATCCCACCTGTCAGGTATAGATGGCAATACTTTAAACAAAGTTAAATTTGTTATACCTGAAGAGAACCAATCCTGACCTAGAATGGGTGAATGAATAATTAGTTGGTAGCCAATGCCTAAGCAACTCACATAGGCCCTGGCAGACTCAATAAGTCCATCTAGGAACAGCTGCAGGAAACACCTCTTCAGTTTAGATTTAAAACATGTGCATGCTCTTTCAGGTTGATGAGGATTATGGTGTGGACTGGACAGGACAACATAATCGCTGCCCATCAAATGAGATCACCATTCCTGAGATTCAGCTCCCAGATGCACTGAATGAACAAGACCCTGCTGTGCTACCAATACTTCAAAATCACTTGTAGTAAGACATTATTACATTTAATCAGTTTCTATGTCAGGAG
The DNA here is from genome assembly GCF_964374335.1 of Astatotilapia calliptera. Lineage (NCBI taxonomy): Eukaryota > Metazoa > Chordata > Actinopteri > Cichliformes > Cichlidae > Astatotilapia > Astatotilapia calliptera. The sequence goes on from NC_137424.1 coordinate 72,518,703, forward strand.
GATTTTTTTTTTTTTTAATTTCTACAGCTTTGTAGCTAATACTGACTCAAAACAGCATAACCAATTTCATTTTTAACAAAACAGTGAGTGGCTATAAAACAGGATTTGTTTTATACAGCTGTCACTTTAATGATATTCATTTCTTGGTTGGATATACAGTACATGTCAACTCTGAGCAGATTTAATACAATGAACACAGTAGAGTAGTGTAACATCTTAATTCAAATAATTTTTTCTAGAAATTTTTTTTGTATCGTAGCGAGTATAAACAAAACATATTGTGTAATTTATAATGTACAGTGAACAACTGATTTTGATATCTGAACTCTTCATCAGTTTATATTAAAAAAGCCATAAATGCACACCTGTACTCTGTATTTTTCACTGTCAAGTGTATTAAAAAGAACTAGAACTCACTAGATTGTCCGTTTCTTTGAACACCGAGTACAGTAATGTGATGCAAGAAAGAAGAAATGGTCTAATTTTACCATGTGGTTATGGAATCAATCGTAAACCAGACCAAAACCTGAGTCAGTAGAGTTGAGACACACCTGAATGTCCATTAGAAATGACTCATAGGTACAGTAGTGTGCAGGAAGACGTAGTACTTCAAAACCGGTGGAAGACTTTGGAAGATTGCTGTTGACCACTTCCACAGTCATTTCTCGGCAAGACTTCCCATCCTGTCCAAAACTTGATGAGGGCTTTTTGTTGTGCACAAGATGCTGCAACAGAAGATTGTTTTAAACTATAATGACATCCTATATTCATTATTTTGAATCTTTTATGGAGAAATACCATAAAAGATGACCACTTACATACAGGGCACCAGACATTTTTGCCCCACTCAAATTGCTGTTGTAGCTTTTATAGATATTTTTATGTTAACAAAGCTAAAAGTAGTCTACATACAATTCTAGTGCAACTGATAATGCCACCACTCTTATGTATTGCATGGAGCAAATAACAAAACAAAATTATACTATAGCGTAGAGCTGGGCGATAGAACGATAACGATATGTATTGCGAAATAACTTTTTCTCAATAGAAAAATTAAACTATTGCGATAGACCTCACCGCTCTTGTCCTTTTTATAAAAAAATAAATAAAAATAAATATCGTGATATGAAAAAATCTCATATCGCCCAGCTCTACTATAGTGTACTTTGTTAATGACCCAAGATCACTGGACTGTATGTAATTTACCAAAGTATAATCAGAGAAAACCAATGGCAAAATACCTATCGCAGCAGACTTACCATTTTCAATGAAGGACCGAAGGTAACCTGCCACTCTGCATTTATCCTCGAGAGCATTCCTCTTCTTCCTCATCTTCATCTTCTGTGGCAGGCCACAGTCATTTTATAGCTTTACTTATCTTGTAGTCTTAAGAGCATCAGCAACATTAGGTGTATTTTTATTAAATGTAACCCAGCTGTTCAACTAACCCACGCATACAAAACAGTATATTGGTGTTTTGTGTCAACAATTAATGTTCATCCTTCATAAATTAACCAAATAGCTTTACTATTCAGATGTTAAAAGATGTGACCTGACCTTACCTCACAACAGGGAGCAGTCTCTGATTCCCTTGGTAAGAAAGGAGGAATGATGTCTGATCTTTCTGTCAGAAGCGGCCATACCATGGTTTCCTTAAGCCCTTTCCTCAGCTGCTTGACTTGACGACTTGTTTGTGTTATGACCTACAACGGTGAGACCAAACCAAAACTGAAGTTGGAGTCTGTAAAGTGACACACACTTTAAATGTTAAATATTTAAAGAACATCCACTGTACTAGTAAAAGCATTTTCAAATTATACCCACTTACAAAATCACTACGTTGAACTAAAATTGCTTTCTTTTCTTTCACATAGATTACTTGTCTTCCATATTAGCACAGAAGATAAGCCACTTTAAAACAGTCATGAATAACTATCACCTACAACAATGTAAATAGTAATACAGACATTAACCCAGAAGACAATTATTTTCTCTTACCTAATTTATAGAATTCTTTGCTATGATAAAAAACAGTATTAAAAAAAATCTGTGACTAAACTGATTAAAAAGCTCATTTTTGCCAGACAGACAGACTAACCAAGCAATAATAACATATCGTTACTTACCCTGAACAGCGTTTCATGGAGTGGAGCTAGCTGTGATAGCGTTAGCATTTGCTAACGTTAACACTGTGCGGTTGTGATGAGAACTTGGACCAGGGACCACTTCATCTCCAGTACACTGCTGCAATACGCAGACTGAGGTGAAGACGTTCAATCTAAGCGGTTAGCAAGTTCTTTGAGTAACTCAGAAACGGACTTGTTTCCTGCAGCCATGCCCTTCACAAGAATTGATACACCTGTAACGTTATTACAGTGTTTTGCATTTGTCGGTGCCTTAAGTTTATTTTGAGCTGCATACTGCCGCCAGCTGCATAGGAGATGCATTGCACCATTAAACCTAAATCGACAATTCATGTGCTATTACTTATGTCTGAGTAAAGGAGCAACCAATCACACAACTGGCTCCGCCCTGTCTTTCTTGATTGACAGACAAAGTCATTCTGCTGAAAAGTCGCATTATGAAATAAATAGACCATCGGGAAAAACGGGATTTTGAAATAAAGACTGACTTTGAAAAAAGGTCATTTTGGAATATAAACGGCTGGAAATAAATAAAATGCCTCAGGAATAATCTCTGTTATTGTGAAAAATAATGACCATGAAATAATATTTCACAATAATAAGAAAATATATATAGCAGAATGTAATATGTTTCACAATAATGAGCATTGTTTTCAAAATGTGTTCCATTATTTCACAATATCATTCTCACATTACATATCTGTGTCTTATTTATTCACATAGTTATTTATTTCATCTTGACCTATTTATTTATTTAATTTTGAACACTTTGGAGTTCCATAGGAGGACTGGAGTTTGAGTACTCAAAGACCGCTAAGGCCGGAAGTGCGAGGCTTGTGAAATGCCGGTCGATCTCCGTCGCGCTGCCCAGGTTGCCTAGCAACCATGATACTAACCGCTGTAAACGTTTCATACAGCTTTGTTTGAGGCCCTTGTGGACTGTTAAGACTGCGTACATTAGGGCTACAGAACCTGAATTGGGATACAGCCTAAGGCTGTTCCAATTCTCAGCACCGGTCCTCTCTTTCCCTGAGTCCTTAGCAAATCTCCTTCCCACGATGACGTTTCCATCGAGGGCAAGAAAAAGAGCTTAGGAAAAGGAGATAGGCGCTACTTTTGAAATAACACCCCACGTGGTTACGTTGGTCTGCTTAGTCACGTGACCGCACAGCAACAAATCACAGCAGAGCCGGAAAAGGCGGCGGAGCAAAGTGTGTGTGCAGGAGAGGAGTCGAGCAGAGAGAGCTGCTTTTTCATGAAACGGGAGTAAAGTAGTAAACTTACAGGAACATATACCACTACCAACGTTGGGATTAATTTCTGCATCGATCTGCACACCCTTGTCTCCTGGATCGTAGCCGAGATCAGCGTGAACCACGTGGGTCTCTGCTCCCTGATCTGTTTCTTAAGACTTTCAGCTTCATCACGGAGTTTCTCTCGGTTTGTGGGCTCATATAAAGGTAAGCACCGAGCCAACTTTAATGTGGGTTCAGTTTATGTTGTTGCTGTTAAGAATAATAGATTGCTTGGTATACACTGGAGTTAGACAGTCTGTAGAGTTTGTGATTGTCTGCAACATTATAATCTGGCGGTTGCTATGGGGTAAGAATACATACAGAAAAATAGTCTTTGAATATGAACAAAGGGTGCAGGGCAGGAGAAGAGCCATCCCTCAGGACAGGAAGCCACGGGTACAAGCGTGGGGGAGGGCAATCAGCCTTTAGAATAGGATTTCATAGGGCTTTGGAGTTGACGTCACGCCGCAAAGCATTGTGGGAGCGCAGCGTCGTTTTCAGGGTCTACGAATCAAAACAAACACACTGTGTTGGAATGTATGGAACGCCAGGGCCCTGTTTCAGGAAGCCGGTTTGGAAAACTCAAGAGTGAAAAACGACACTCACGGTTGAGTAACCCCGAACTGTCCAACTCGGAATATTCGGTTTCAGAAAGGCTGATAACAATTAGTTCAGTCAACGCGGAGTTGCTTTAACCCCAAGTGAAGCGCGCGGATGAGGATACATAAAGCCCTGGGGCCCGTTCTTCGTACCTCGCTAAGTAGGTTAGCCGGATTAGATTGTTGACGATTTCGCGTGATCCTGGATCAGTCGGTTCCCCGAAGCTCATCCGGGACTTGCTGCCATAGCAACAGAGCCGTAAGCGTAAACCTGCTGGGGAGCAGGTTTACTTTATGTAAACAGGATTAGATCGCGGCCACGCAGGTATGTCCGCTTCATTTATACGAAAGCAACAGCGATATTTTTCCACTGTTTCACCATAAATAAATATTATCAATGTAACTAAAGATAATGCAGCACTTGATCCTTTTATTTCACACAGATACATACAGGTCATTTCCTAAAAAAGGGAAATGTACTATTAACATTCTATTACATGTATGTGATTATTACAGATGTAATTCACATTTCAGAGTAGTAATTGTAAATTACTTCGTGTAATCAAGATGAGAGACCACGGCTATAAAAGCGAAGGTGGATTTGGGAAGCCTGTCGCAGTCATATCCTGTCCGTATACGCGAGCAGCCCATTGCGGAAGGTGCAAGATTGATAAGGAGAGTTTTCAGAATTCAGCGTATATTGCGGGATAGACAGGATCCTTTAGCTCAGCGCGACAGTGTGCTCATTGAGAGATATCGATATTCCCGTGAGGGTATTATTTACTTAACCAACTTGTTGACGAGGGGGTGCAGGACCACCACCTGTCTTTTGTTCCTCTGCCCTTTTCTTGGTTGCTGTTATGAACAAACTAACAGAGTAATAGAGTATTACAGGCCAGTATTACCTTGCCAAGAGACGAAAAGCAATCTAAGAGATAAATATTACCATTCTGTAGAATACTCCTGTATTCCACCTTTACTTGTTCCCATGTTCTTGTGGGTCCTGTTGTGGCTCTAATGTGAAAGGGGATATAATATAACATATTATAATATAATATAATGCCATATGATATTGGACAATATAGTGTCATATGATAGATCTACCCTACCGCCTACTGGTGTTGGCCAGAGGGGCCGATGGCGCGATATGGCAGCCTGGCTACAACCGTAGCTGCCTCCACCAGTGTGTGAATGTGGGAGTGAATGAATAGTGGTATCGTAAAGCGCTTTGGGTGCCTTGAAAAGCGCTATATAAATCCAATCCATTATTATTATTATTATTAAATTACCTACGAGTTTGATTTGTCAGCAACTTTCTGCCAGCCCTCTCTCCTTGCTTTTGCAGCCTTTGCAGTGTTCTCTTGCGTTTTAATTAAACTCTGAAACTCCTGAAATCCCTCACTCAAGAGTTCTTGCTCTGCTGCCGGAAAATACCGAGCACGCCCCTTCGACATTTTCGCCGACCAATCAGCGGGTTGCCGATCAATGTTTCTACTATCGATGCGTAGCCCCTTTTACGACACCCAGTGATGTCACATTCCTGCGTGAGTAGTAATGTAGTAATCGTCAACAGCAGGTGTGTTCGGGGAACCGGATTAGCGAGCTCACGGTTAGCGCGATGATTTGATCTTGGATGTGTCATTTGATCTTGGATGTAGTAAGCGACGTACGAAGAACGGGCCCCTGATAAGCGGAGCACAGATTAAGCGAGTCACCATGGAGACGGAGGGAAAGAAGGCGCGGTCAATGTATTTCACAGCGCTTGAGGCCGAAATTCTGATGGCAGCATATGCCGATAACATGCAAATTCCGCGGAAAAAAGTAACACAGCCACAGCTGCAAAAGCATGCATGGCAAAACATAGCCGACAGAGTCAATGCGTGAGTGTTAATTTAAACATTGATCTAGGGATTTCCACCCATTTAACACGTTATTTTATCATATGTTATTTTATTTGTTATTTTATACATTTTATTTTGTGATGTGATGTGAGCACAGGTGCAACCCAACAGGCCCCAAACGTTCCTGGCAGCAAGTAAAAATGAAATATAAAAATATAGTCCAAACAGGTAAGGTGTAATTGTATTATGAGCCATAGTGCTTGGTCTGTTTGTCCCACGTAAATCAATTGCAGTTAGAGGCTACATTAATTTCCTTTCTGTAAGCACTTATTGAAATTATCTGAGCACATTACAAGTACATATTTGCTTACTCTGTATGCTCAAATGTGGCCCGTTATAGCCAACAGAAAAAAAGCGGAGGCCCGAAAAACAGGTGGGGGTCCTCCACCACCACCACTCACAGAGGCTGAGCAGTTGGCCCTCAGCCAAAACAGTGGGCGCCCTGTGGCTGAAGGCATCTCTGCGGGGACATCCTCTGAGTCAATAACCCCGCAAGACACAAGTGCCTACATAAGGGGTAAATTCAAAATAATACATGATGTGCATACATCCTTTCTTCACAGTCACCTTTGCAGTGCGACACATTCATTTGATAAACTCTTTACCATAATGAATTATTTTGTAGTGAAGTTATTTTCCGACTGATTTTGCCTTCCCTCAGCCTTGGTTGTCTTTGAGAGCATAATGACAATGAAGTGTAAGGTGCTTGGTATGTTTGTTAATTGCCATTTGGTCCCTTGTAAGTTATAAGTGACCTGTATAAACCTCATATTCTATCAGTTGATGGTGGTGGTGTACTGCATCTGGTGCAGCCTCCTGTTGAGCCAGACCAACATGCAGTTGTGAGTAATACTCCACAGATTATATGAGTTTACAGTAGAACAGCAATGTTGTTTATTTCTTTACTACAGGAAAATAATGAAGAAACATTGACAGCTGTTACAGAGGAGGAAGCAACAGAGACACTTTATGAGGTTTACATCTTTTAATACTTTGTGTACAGGAAATACAGGCGACCAATAAAGCCAGTTGAACAAAAAATCTGTTTATTCTTCTTTCAACATGTTGAGGTGATGGGTCAAAAGAAATGATTGTGACATATGGTGTCTCTGACTGCTCTTCCATCTTGTATGTCCGTGGGAGGGTCAGGATGTTCATGGTTTGGATCACTGCTGTTTGGTTCAGAAGGACAGTGTTCTCCTCTAATTGTGGCAATGTTGTGAAGAATCACACATGCCACAATAATGTCACATGCCCTTTCTGGGGTGACCCTGAGTCTTTGCAGGCACTGGAACCGGGCCTTAAGCATTCCGATAGTCATTTCAATTCTGGCTCTTGTCCTGCAATTAGCCAGATTATATCGCTGCTGTGGGCCCAGTTCAGGGTCAGGGTAAGGGGTAAGGAAATAGGGTAAACATGGATACCCCCTATCACCAAGCAAGTAGCCAGTGAACTCTCCTAAGACAGAAGGGTACACTTCAGTTCAAATGTCCCTGAAGCAATTGGTCTTTATATATTTTAAAGTATTCTCAACTCACCATGTCCAAATTTTGTGCTCAGTGTACATTCACGGAATATTTGTGAGTCATGGACAGAGCCTGGCCACTTGGCTTCCACATTTGTGATAATGTTGGCAGCATCACATATGATCTTCACAGTGCAGAGAACACAAATTAGCATTCATTACTATAATGAAATAATTTGTTAGTTTGACATGCTACAGGGAACTATGTACCTGTACATTAATGCTGTGGAAAGACTTCCTGTTCACATAGTCTCCTTCATTTACTGAAGGAGCAATGACTGGAATGTGAGTGCCATCTGTACAGCCAATCACACCTGGGAACCCTGAAAATAAATGTGCAATTTAAGTAGTAGTCCAAGTATCACCACATCATAAATTAAGTTTTGTTCATCCTGATACCTGCAATTTTGTGGCATCCCTCTTTGATAAATCTTGTGGGTCTGTGACCGGGGAACACCACAAACGTGTACAGGAGACGTTTCAGTGCAACTGTAACATTCCTGACTGCCCGACAGACAGTAGCCTTGGAAACGTGCTCAGCGTCACCAATATTATACAGAAAGCTCCCGTTTGCAAGAAACCGAAGTGCAATACAAATAATATGCAATGAACTGAGCGCATGTCCGCGATGTGTCACATGCGTAATATATGGCCTGAGGATGTTATCCAAATAAATTATAGATTGTGCCGAGAAACGGTAACGTTCGCACAGAAAATCATCAGGAAATGATAAAATGTCCAAACGCGCTCTGATCACTCTCTCCCGGCGGAGAGCTCTGCGGAGAATTTGGGCTTCACGATCTACTGGCTCTTCAAGGAAGTGGCACGCCATGTCCGACACTTCCTACTGTCAGGTTTCCGACAAAGGGGCGGAGACAGTCAGGGTTAGTTGTAGTAAACCTGCTAGGGGGCAGGTTAGCTTCACGGAGTGTGTCGTCATAGTGACTCACTCAGGCTGCAGCTGAACTCGCTTTGTGAAACCGAAAACCCAGAGTTTTCGTTAACTCAGGGTATACTTACTCAGTTTTTCCACTAAACCGGCTTCCTGAAACAGGGCCCAGGACTGCCATAATGAATTAATTAAATACACCATTAAATAATTAATAAAATGTGTCAATAATTAATTAAAATTGGAATTAATTAATTAAATAAATAGTTATGACACATGTAATTAATTAATTATCTGAGTGGCAGTCTGAGGTACACCTGTGCACTACTCATGATGTCAGATCAGCATCCTGATGTGGCACACCTGTGAGGTGGGATGGATTATCTCAATATAACAGATGTGCCCACTACCACACATTTGGACTGATTTGTGACCACTGTTTGGGAGGGATGGTTATATTGTGTATCTGGAATGAATTTTAGGTCTCTACGTCCATCCCATGGGGAATGGGAGCAAAAACAAAAGTGTTGCGTTTATATTTTTGTTGAGTGTATATATATATATATATATATATATATATGTGTACATGACAGCATTGCTGTCCAGCATTGTGTTTATCAAAACTCTTTTTACAAATCCTGCTGTGCGTGTGTCCCCCAGGTGATTAACAGGAGGAGAAGAGTCTGGTGGTGCAACGGAGGAACAATTTCATCCATTTGGACTCAGCTGAGCCACTACAGAGGAAACAATCAATGACTTCAACACAAAAGGTGAGAAAAATATCACAGTTACAATTAGGGATGCACCGATACTGGTATCGGGGCCGATACTGTAAAATGTGTGTGTACTCATACTCGTAAAAGTTAAGCGATACCATGAACCGATAATAATGTAGCCCGGATGGGAATTTGGGAGTAGATACTCATAATTCCCATGAACTTAAACGCCACTGTAACATAAGGTGTTCACAGTTGATGTTATGTGATGTAACTGTACCCAGAATGTAATTTGCCCTGTAATATGTCTCAAGGTAAATACAGGTAATTAGAGCAATCAAACTGTTATGTTAATCATAAAATATTATTTTATGGTATGTAACTCTGAATGGAGTTTAAATATTGTTCAGAGTTCTAATTTTCTGGAGGCCCGTGAAGGTATCATAAAACGGGACCTGTGTATCTGTTGCAATGGAGGAGGAGAAGAGAACGGCATAGAGAGATGCACGAGGTTAGCTGAACCAAAGTGAGAGACTCGGCTAGTTTTACTGAGGTTAACTAGCACAAAAGAGTGTGTGACTAGAAAGCTAACCGTGTGAGAGCTTCGCAACAGAGTGTGGGTGAAGTGACTTTTTGTTTCAACGGTCGCACCACTGTGGAGTGGATTTAGTGTGGGACTGGTGAACGGTGACCTACCGAGCAACGGAACTGTAAGTCAGACTTTTGTGCTCTTACTGGGGAGAAGAGGATTTTTCTCCTTCATCTGGCGTGAGCAGCAAACAGGCCTGCAACAAGTGTGAATGTGAGTGTGTGTGGGGCCAATGTGTGAATATTGTGTGTTTAGTGGATTTATATAACATGTTTTGGAGTGTATATTAGTGAGTCACTTACCAAAAGGTGATAACATGAGTTGGGTTGTGTAATATAATTTGAAAGGGAATTATTTCATTTATACAGTACAGTGTATTTCATTTGGTTAAGGAATTGGAATATTATTTGAGTTTAAAAAAGGGATGTGTTGTGATGTGTTCAGTAAACGTTTCGTTTGTGTTAAAGAGTTGTCTGGGGTCGTTTCTTTACTACTGGTTAAGTTTAACTTGTGTGTGGTAGAAGTATCGTTTTTTGTACTCAATATCTGCAAGTACTCAGATCCAAGTATCAGTATCGTATCGGTTTGGAAAAATGGGTGTCGTTGCATCCCTAGTTAGAATATTACTGAAAGCTGGTGTGTTTTTAAAAACATGATAACAGCAGCTTTATCTTTTGCATCCTGGGCTCATCCATATATACAGAATCTACATTCGAATCAGAAACCACAGAAGTTACAAGAAAATACAAAGATCTTTTTTTATAAGCACACATTGAAACAACAATATCATCAGTTGAACTTGAAATTTCTTATGCGTAAAAGATTTTCTCTGCTGATCAATATTTCTTCAATAATGTCATTTTCATTACAACTCTCATTGTAGCATATCATTGTAATGTGACACTGCCACCAGAAGGTGGTGGAAACACACCAACAATGTGTTTGTTGACATGTTTGATTCCACCAATGGAGGGAGTTTCAGTTTGTTCCACGACTGCATTTCACTCACTGCCTCTATTTGTATCTCTGTCACTGCAGGACCAACATGGAGCGAGAAGTCAGCGCTCCCAGGAGGCCGACAAACCTCACAGAAGAAAAGGAGAGAAAATCTACAGCTGTGATGAGTGTGGAAAGTCTTTTACCCACTCTGGACACTTAAAAATACACCAACTCATCCACAGTGGAGTTAAAGCGTACAGCTGTGACTTGTGTGGAAAGTCTTTTACCCGGGCTGCAGACTTAAAAAGACACCAAGTCATCCACAGTGGAGTTAAACCTTACAGCTGTGATGAGTGTGGAAAGTCTTTTACCCAGGCTGGAAACTTAAAAACACACCAACTCATCCACAGTGGAGTTAAAGCGTACAGCTGTGACTTGTGTGGAAAGTCTTTTACAGAGGCTGGAAGCTTAAAAACACACCAACTCATCCACAGTGGAGTTAAAGCATACAGCTGTGACTTGTGTGGAAAGTCTTTTACCGGGGGTGGAAACTTAAAAACACACCAACTCATCCACAGTGGATTTAAACCTTACAGCTGTGAGTTGTGTGGAAAGTCTTTTACAGAGGCTGGAAGCTTAAAAACACACCAACTCATCCACAATGGAGTTAAACCTTACAGCTGTGACTTGTGTGGAAAGTCTTTTACCCGGGCTGGAGACTTAAAAAGACACCAAGTCATCCACAGTGGAGTTAAACCTTACAGCTGTGATGAGTGTGGAAAGTCTTTTACCCAGGCTGGAAACTTAAAAACACACCAACTCATCCACAGTGGAGTTAAAGCGTACAGCTGTGACTTGTGTGGAAAGTCTTTTACAGAGGCTGGAAGCTTAAAAACACACCAACTCATCCACAGTGGAGTTAAAGCATACAGCTGTGACTTGTGTGGAAAGTCTTTTACTGGGGGTGGAAGCTTAAAAACACACCAACTCCTCCACAGTGGATTTAAACCTTACAGCTGTGAGTTGTGTGGAAAGTCTTTTACCCAGTCTGGAACCTTAAAAAAACACCAACTCCTCCACAGTGGAGTTAAAGCGTACAGCTGTGACTTGTGTGGAAAGTCTTTTACCGAGGGTGGAAACTTAAAAATGCACCAACTCATCCACAGTGGATTTAAACCTTACAGCTGTGAGTTGTGTGGAAAGTCTTTTACCCAGTCTGGAACCTTAAAAAAACACCAACTCATCCACAGTTGATTTAAAGCACACAACTGTGAGTTGTGTGGTAAGGTTTTTGCTCTAAATAGCGACTTACAGAGGCATCTAGTTACCCACTCTGGAATTAACGTGTACAGCTGCGACTTTTGTGGAAAAAGTTTCAGTGACAAACAGTACCGAAATATTCACCTACGGATTCACACTGGAATTTATGTTTCCTGCTGTGATCAGTGTGGGAAACTGTTTACAATAGATGCACAGTTACAACAACACACTGAGGAGAGACCTTATAAATGACCTGTGTGAGAAGACTTTTAAAGCTCCAAATCAGCTGAAAAAGCACCAACAGATCCACTCCAGAAAGTAACTCTAGAAGTGCAGTTACTGTGAGGATGTATTGATTTTTTATCTTGTAATTTTAACCTGATTGTTTGGAAAAAGTCTGATCAGTAAACTTATGGAGTTATACTGAATGAACTGAATGAATGAAGACTCATTTTCACTCAGTAAGCTGAGTGTTGTAATATAAACAGTAAAATGTAATTGGACGTTGGCAGAGATGCTTTTTATTTCAGGCGACGTTCAGGATAAAAACGTTGAAGGAATTCCCTGATTTACAATGTATTTGTTTAGGAGTGGAGCAAAGAACATGGATCCATTTCTCAACCCTGTCGTCACTGTGGTGGTGGGAAAGCGTTTCTCTTTAACCTTTGTAGAAAAACCTCCAATCACGAACGGGACCTAAAAGCACATCAACGTAGACACACTGGAGACAAAATGAACTACTGCAAAGAATGTGGGAGAGGCTTCCACACACCAAATACTATAAAAATACATGACCTCTTCCACAGTGTGGTCAAAAAGCACATCTGTGACCAGTGTGGGTCATCCTTCACCACTGCAGGAGGGACACCATACAAGTGCAGACACTGTGACAAAAGCTTCTCACGATCAGGTCATCGTAACAAACATGAACGAACACACATGGAAGTGAACTTCAGCTGGACCAGTGTGACAAGAGCTTCAGGAATCTCAGTTCATACTCCGAACACAAACGATTTCACACTGTAAATAAACTGTTTCACTGTTACCAATGTGCAAAAACCTTCACTTCATTATCTGCTCTATGCAAACATCAGCCTGATCATGCAGGACTGAAATCACTGGATCACAATGAATCTGAAGAGAGAGAAAGATCCTCTTCTGGTTTCAGGCTCAGACTTAAAAACCTTGAGATCAGGCTCCACAGAGTTCAGATGGAATCTCCTGTAAAGAGTGTCAGCTGATGTCACACTTGGGCTGCAGTGAATAATCCTGAATGTTACATTTAGGAAGCTGCATGTATAGATATGTATATGCAATTTCAATCCTTCATTCATATTTAATCTTTTGCTGAGGTAAAATCTTCTCTTAAATCATTTTCTCCCAAAACTACAAATATTTTCACAGCAGTTGCTCTTAAAACCTCAAAAATGAACTAAATCTGTCCACCAGCTTTGAAAAAACACCTGCCGTGACGTTATGTCCAGAAAAAAAGAAACTCAAGCTAAACTGGTTTTGGGCTGTACTTCCATGTAATACCAGTTTGTACCAGAAGATGAACCAGTGAGGCTGTGTAACCTTCATTCAATTAGGCAAAGAACACAATCTTATTCACAGTGGCAGCAAAGAAATGTTGAAAGTTAAAAACAGCAGCACACATCAGAACCATTTTAAAGATCACAGGTGACTACTTTTACTTAATTCAAATTCTGTTAAACCTCTATTTTTTGCTCCTCCTTTCACTTTAGTGTATTTAGTCCTTGAAGTCCACATGTTGTTTTTTAATGAATTTTGATCCACATGTTCTGCAGCTGTTTTCTTGTTGATTTGAAGTTTGTATTATGAAATCCTGATAATGTTAAAGTGTTAGTTATATTTGATGAAGTCTGTGTAGAGTTTATCTTATTAAACAGTTTGGTGTGAAAAATAAAGAAATGGTCTCAGAACAAGTAGTTTGACCCATTATTTCCGATTCAAACTAATTTAACTGTTTTCAGTGGTACATGTGGAGGTTTATCACAGGAGGCGACTTGGCTGTTCTCCACTCACACTGAAGAAGGATCCTGCAGCTAATTAAAAACTAAAATGATCTTGAAGGAAAATTTGTTTGATTTTTCTTAAAAACATGCTGTTGGCGGTTTGCAGTTGCAATGCAGGATCGTGCTGCTGCTCGTCTACAGGACTCTCATGGAGCACCACTTTGAAACTTTGTAACTCTCTCTGCAAAATACAATATATAAAGACTAATGCTGGGCAATTAATTATATAGTTACTTCTTCAAAAAAGTTACTGAGTATTGCAAACAACAAAGATTTTTGCAGCTGTTTACCTAAAAATGCTGCTAAGGGATTTTTTTAAAACAAACATTTCAAACTATTTACAGAACAATCAGGTGTTCTGCATCAAATCTGATGCCACACAAATTATTTGTGCCTCTCCAAAAAATAATTTCTGTCCACTATGAGATAAAGGAGAACATCAAAAGCCTGATACCTGTAGGCCTGACAACAGGAGATGTATCACTCCCGTAACATTTAGCAGCCGCCTCATTGTTCTGACACACACAACAAAACTATTGACTACACTACACACTAACTATACAAGATTTGCGCTAAACGTTGCAATTCTCTCACATCTCAAAACACTGCCGTCACTCCTAAATTTTCCTCTTCTTAACAACTTCCGTTTCTTAACAACCAAATGCCATGTTTTGATTGGTCGGCATGGTACATTTTTTGACCAATGGGAAAGGGTGGGGTGTTTTGGTTTTGTCTTTGCTCTCAGGCGGAGAGTGCTTTATAACGTTTTCTTTATAAAATGCAGTTTTTACCATTTCTTCCCCCAGTAAATATAAACAACAATATTCTGGAAGAAAACCAAACACTGGATTTTTTTTTGGAGCAGGAGCAGATAAACAGGGAGCCAAGGTCGTAGCTTAGGCGCTGTGTGAGAGAAAGCATGTGAATGTTTAGGCTTTTTATGATAAGGTGGGGGCACCAGAGGCTATAAGAGTTTCATCATCATCATCATCATCATCATCGTTTACAGTGGGGCAAAAAAGTATTTAGTCAGCCACCGATTGTGCAAGTTCCCCCACCTAAAATGATGACAGAGGTCAGTAATTTGCACCAGAGGTACACTTCAACTGTGAGAGACAGAATGTGAAAAAAAAATCCATGAATCCACATGGTAGGATTTGTAAAGAATTTATTCGTAAATCAGGGTGGAAAATAAGTATTTGGTCAATAACAAAAATACAACTCAATACTTTGTAACATAACCTTTGTTGGCAATAACAGAGTTCAAACGTTTACTATAGGTCTTTACCAGGTTTGCACACACAGTAGCTGGTATTTTGGCCCATTCCTCCATGCAGATCTTCTCGAGAGCAGTGATGTTTTGGGGCTGTCGCCGAGCAACACGGACTTTCAACTCCCGCCACAGATTTTCTATGGGGTTGAGGTCTGGAGACTGGCTAGGCCACTCCAGGACTTTCAAATGCTTCTTACGGAGCCACTCCTTTGTTGCCCGGGCGGTGTGTTTTGGATCATTGTCATGTTGGAAGACCCAGCCTCGTTTCATCTTCAAAGTTCTCACTGATGGAAGGAGGTTTTGGCTCAAAATCTCACGATACATGGCCCCATTCATTCTGTCCTTAACACGGATCAGTCGTCTTGTCCCCTTGGCAGAAAAACAGCCCCATAGCATGATGTTTCCACCCCCATGCTTCACAGTAGGTATGGTGTTCTTGGGATGCAACTCAGTATTCTTCGTCCTCCAAACACGACGAGTTGAGTTTATACCAAAAAGTTCTACTTTGGTTTCATCTGACCACATGACATTCTCCCAATCCTCTGCTGTATCATCCATGTGCTCTCTGGCAAACTTCAGACGGGCCTGGACATGCACTGGCTTCAGCAGCGGAACACGTCTGGCACTGCGGGATTTGATTCCCTGCCGTTGTAGTGTGTTACTGATGGTGACCTTTGTTACTTTGGTGCCAGCTCTCTGCAGGTCATTCACCAGGTCCCCCCGTGTGGTTCTGGGATCTTTGCTCACCGTTCTCATGATCATTTTGACCCCACGGGATGAGATCTTGCGTGGAGCCCCAGATCGAGGGAGATTATCAGTGGTCTTGTATGTCTTCCATTTTCTGATGATTGCTCCCACAGTTGATTTTTTCACACCAAGCTGCTTGCCTATTGTAGATTCACTCTTCCCAGTCTGGTGCAGGTCTACAATACTTTTCCTGGTGTCCTTCGAAAGCTCTTTGGTCTTGGCCATGGCGGAGTTTCGAGTCTGACTGTTTGAGGCTGTGGACAGGTGTCTTTCATACAGATGATGAGTTCAAACAGGTGCCATTCATACAGGTAACGAGTGGGGGACAGAAAAGCTTCTTACAGAAGACGTTACAGGTCTGTGAGAGCCAGAGATTTTCCTTGTTTGAGGTGACCAAATACTTATTTTCCACCCTAATTTACGAATAAATTCTTTACAAATCCTACCATGTGAATTCATGGATTTTTTTTTCACATTCTGTCTCTCACAGTTGAAGTGTACCTCTGGTGCAAATTACTGACCTCTGTCATCATTTTAAGTGGGGGAACTTGCACAATCGGTGGCTGACTAAATACTTTTTTGCCCCACTGTATTTGTATAGCACTTTAAGAACACACCAGCCAGACCAAAGTGCTGAACAACACAGATCAAAACAACAACCAAATTAAAAATACCATAAAATCATTACAAACAATAAAATAAATAAGAAGGTGTCAGTTTCCTACAGAGTTAAAAGCCAGGGAATAAAAATAGGTTTTCAATCTGGACTTAAAGACCTGCACTGATGACGCTTGTCTAATTTGGAGGGGAAGGTTATTCCAGAGCATCGGAGCCGCAATTGAAAAGGCACGGTCTCCTCTGCATTTCAGCCGCGACTTAGGGACCTACAGCAGCAGCTGCTCAGCTGAACGGAGCGAGCGAGGAGGAACATGTGGCTTCAGCAAGTCAGATAAGTACACAGGAGCCAGACCATTTAAAGATTTAAAAACCAATAAAAGGACGTTAAAACGAACCCTAAAATCAATGGGAAGCCAATGCAAGGAAGCCAGAACCGGAGTGATGTGATCGAATTTCCTACTACCGGTTAAAAATCGCGCCGCCGCGTTTTGCACTAACTGCAGGCGTGACAAGGTGCCCGACCCGACCCCTATTAAAAAGGAATTACAATAGTCCAGACGTGAGGTGATAAAAGCATGATTTTACCACCCCACTTACATGACCTTCAAAAGTAAGCGCAGAATCAAGTTTAACACCAAGATTAGTGACTGAACTTTTCAGATGAGAGGTCAAATCACCAAAATCAACATCTGGAGAATCAGTAGAACAATGCGGGCCATATAAAATTGCTTCCGTTTTGCGACCATTAAAATTCAAAAAATTATTTGCCATCCATAATTTAATATCGCTAAGACAGTCAAGCAGTGATTGACACGGGGAGGTATCCAAATGACTAAAAGGTAAGTAAACCTGACAGTCATCGGCATACAAATGAAATGACACTCCGTGTTTACGAAAAATCGCACCAAGGGGGAGTAAATACAGCAAGAAAAGTAATGGCCCAAGGATAGATCCCTGGGGCACACCCCAAAGCAGAGGGGCCACAGAGGAAGCGGCCAGCCCCAGCTTGATACAAAAACTCCTTTCGGAAAGATATGATTTTATCCATGACAATGCCAGATCAGAAATTCCCACACAGTGATGTAAGCGGGAGATCAGCAGGTCGTGGTCCACTGTGTCAAATGCAGCTGTCATATCCAATAAGACAAACACAGCATATTTACCACAATCAGTAGCAACAAGAATGTCATTCATAACTTTAACAAGAGCTGTTTCCGTACTGTGAAAGGGCTTAAAACCAGATTGGAAAATTTCAGACAATTGCGAGTCGCTCAAATAATCCAACAGTTGGGTATGTACAATCCTCTCCAAGATCTTGCTTAAAAAGGGAAGTTTGGAGATAGGTCTAAAATTTGACATAGTAGAACTATCAAGGCCAGGTTTCTTAAGTAAGGGGTGTATGACTGCATGTTTAAACCCACTAGGAACTTGACCGGTTAACAGACTAGTATTGATAATTTTCAGGATATAAGGTCCAATGATGGGAAATACTTTTTGGAGAAAGCGGGGAGTAACAACATCATTTGGGGAGCCACAGGGCTTAGCATGTAGCACCAACTCCTCTAAGTCACGCAGAGAAATCGGTGCAAAAGCAGGGAATAAGCTTGAGCAAGGAGCATGCATGGCCGGATCAACAATAGGTGGAATCAGAGGCCTCAGGCTAGCAATCTTGTCCACAAAAAAGGTGATAAACTTGTTGCACATAGCCTCAGAGGACAGCAAAAGGTTGTAACCCTCCAAGTTAAGTACAGAATTAATCATATTGTATAAAACACGAGGGTTATGAGAGTTGGCCGAAATAAGTTGAGAAAAGTAGGTGTTTATCGGCCTTAACTGCCCTCTGATAAGTTTTCCAACTAATCTTTAGGGCTTCCAGGGAGACATGCAATCTGTCTTGTTTTCCACTGTCTTTCACATTTCCTACATTGTCTTCTAATAGCTCGGGCATGATCTGTTAACCAAGGACTAGTCTTAGATTTACATTTTCTTACTCTCAAAGGGGCAACAACATCAAGCACAGATTTACAAGCAAAGTCAAAATACAAAAGTAGGTCATCTGCAGTGGGCAACTCAGGGGCATAAGACATAAATTTGTCAAACAGTATAGAAAACCATTCGGCAGAATCAGAGCCAAAGGCACGATAACATCGAGCAGGTGCAGCCTGATTTGCAAAAGCGTTAAAAGGAGCAATATCAAATAAGATAGGCATATGATCAGAAAATACTGCATCTTCAACCCGTACATTGCAAACAGATAAACCATGAGATAAGACTAAGTCCAGTGTGTGACCACGTTCTTGAGTGGCACCACTAACAAATTGGACAAAATTAAAAGAGTTCACTAAGTCCAGAAAGTCCTTGGCCAGGGGCTTCCCCGGACAGCAAACATGAATATTAAAATCACCAAGCAGGAGGATCTGGTCATATCGTGATGCACAATCAGCAAGAAACTCTGAGAACTCTGATAAGAACACCTTGTTATATTTCGGCGGGCGATAAACAATCGCACATAACAACGAAGGCGAGTGGCCCAGTTTACATAAACAGAGTTCAAAGCTGGTGTAGCGAGACGAAGGGAAAAGCTGCTTCAAGTCCAAGTGAGCCTTAAAAACAACAGCAAGCCCTCCTCCGCGACCAGAAGCTCTCGGAACATTAAAAAAGGTACAGTCAGCGGGTACTAGTTCAATGAAAGCGCTTAACTCACCGGGAGAAATCCAGGTTTCAGTCAAGAAGAGTAAATCCAGAACACGAGAGAGAAAAAAATCCTTCAATATGAAGGTCTTGTTGACCACCGACCTGGTATTTATTAGACCCAGCCTGAGAGGGACTGGGTCCAAAACTTCCGAGGTATTAGCAACCAGATCCACCGGTCGAAGCTTTTTCTTGTCAACTCCGCGCCAGCGCATATGCCGTAGAGGAGAGAGTTTTGCTGGACCATTTTCGAAAGACCCAACAACAGGAACCAGCCAGGAGTCCACCGGATCCAAGGCACGCAATGGCACCAATAGTTGCGGACAAAAGCGGCGGATGCAGCGGAGCTCATGGGGAAAATGAGAAATCCAGGATTTCAGCTTCACAAGACGACCTCCACGGTTACCCCGTCTCCTGCGTCGCTTCCGCAGATCCGGTGACGGTGGTAGGGAACGCCAGTACGGTGGTATTGGTTCCAGATAGGGAGGAAAAAAGCCTTGGCTGTCATATTCAGGCCGGTCAGACATCCGGATGGATAAACCTATTTCCAATAATGTCTGGCGATCATAGGAAAAAGTACAACACACATGTAACACAAAATTAACTAAAAACAATAAAACAAAACAAATAAAGGAGAGCGATAGACGGCGTGCCGAACACACAGGCGCCATCTTGAATCCAATTCAATTCAATGGACAGTGTTTGAGCAATGCTCCACCATTTTGAGATCTGAGGCTGTCTGCATACAGTGTCCATCTCCCACGCGTGTGATCATTAAAATCATCGTTTGACTTAACCTGGCCGGTACAGTGTTGTTATTGTGGTTTTTTCTCTTGTCTCCATCCCCAATTTTGAACTCGTAACAATCACAACTCTGTTTTTTATGTGGCCTATCAACACAATTTGAAAACTGGTATAAAATCCACTCTTTTTACGTCACTTGTTCCATCTGTCCTGCTCACATCTCCAATGGTTGTACACGTTGTCATTAATGTGGCTTCACTCCACATTAGCCACGCCACTTTGCTAGCTAAAACACCGGTGTCGGCACATAAGGACGCTGTCATAGCCTGTCAACGACGTTGATTAGCTGCGCATATACAAATTTGAATCACGTGATTGGCTGGACTATGGGATGAGGTGCCATTGTTCTAATCCCATACTGGAGCAGCCAGTCACTTACTGACTAACACTGCAAAACAGAATTGTTAACGTATTTACTTTAATTTCAATTCCGGTTAGAATTTTATTTTATGTGCAACACAGATTTTTTCTGCACAGACACCGTGCCAGCAGTGCGCAATTGAGCACACGCGCAGTTGGACACGCTTGTCCAATGCCTGAGTTGACCTGGACTGGTTAAGCACTGCTTGTCTTATTTTATGATGCTGGATTTAACCAACGCTTACTGGCAGATTCCCTTGTCTGCAGAGCCCAAAGACAAAAACGGCCTTCTCCACTCTGTATGGTTCGTACCAATTCGTCACACTTCCGTTCGGCTTATTTGAAGCCTCGGCCATTTTTCAGCACCTCACGGAGCGGTAGCTGCTTCCTCAAATTGCATATGCTGTGTTCTACCTGGATGATGTTGTTGTGGTACCCCTGTGAGAGCTTGTGAATTGGAACCAACACAGGAAAAGAGATTGAAGCCATATGTGTAGAGGAATGCGGTGACATACGATACCATACCTCCTGTTTTAACAGACAAGCTGGCGCTCTCTCTCTCTCTCTCTCTCTCTCTCTCTCTCTCTCTCTCCTTTTATGGGAATGTCTGAATTTCTATACATACAAAGTTACCTCCTTTTTCAGCAGATAAGCGAAAGGTTTTGTCCTTCTAAGGAAAAATTATCAGTTCCATACATGCCACTCCTACTGCTGTGGAAACTTGCTTTAAGTATACATGTAAATAAAGGTAAAGGATGTTCTGAATGCCCTGGGCGGTTTTTCTGTGTCACATCGGTTGAGCAGTGACCGCCCATGCGCATGTAAAAAATAGATATCTGAGTTGTAAGTTTCTTTGCCTTCTAACAACTTTCTCCTCACAATCGTGTTTGTTGTACAGTGTAATTTTTAGTGCTGTGTCTTACGCCGAGTTTTATTTTGTTAATGCTGTATAGTTTTCACGGTAGCTTTGGAGAGAAGTCTTCAAATAAACCAGTGACAGAAAACCACTGCCTGTTCTTCGAGGGAATTATACTCATGTAGCTATGATGATGTTTGCTAGTTCACCTTACATGCATTAATGTAATAACATGGTTAGCGTACTCAACATGAATTACACACGAACAACATTAAGCTACTCACGCAGAGAAGAACGGCTGCTGCTGCCATCTTCGTCCGTCATCATTTCTGCTACACTGGCAGGGCTAGGGGCCAGGACTCTACTCTTCGTGTTTTTGGGGGATGTTGCTAATTCCGGGTCCGATAACAGGCACCACACCTGCAGTAGATGTACACGGTGTGAGGTCTCAGCAAGCTATCAAATACGGCGCATTTCTCGGCTTTTAAAAAAACGCTATGCGTCACCAGGCGTTTCATCAGATTTGAGGTGTTACCTCCTTTGACAGTATTGCAGTATCTGATTAAAGCACTTGTAGCAGGCTGCTGAGTTTGCATCTTTTGCTGTGAAGTACAGCCAGACTTTTGACCGCTTCGCCTTGGGCATTTTTAATCTGTAGCTCTGATCTAAAAGAACGTACGTACCTGGGCCCGCCTACTATCCTCGGAAACGTAAAATGATTGGCTAGAATCTAAAGTGTATCACAGCTCAGGAAAAAAAAGCACTGAAATAAAGCACCGAAATGTGTGCTGCTTTTCGGTCTGGTTACTACCGTTTATGTCAGAACCGGTGCCATCATGGCACCGGATACCGGTATCCATCCCTAGTCATATATTTACTGTTTTGCTGTTTTTAATGGAGACCAGGGATATTATTGGACAGAACCTATGATCGCCGGCCAAAACTGACACTGTTATTGAACTGTTTAGCCAGTAAGACACTGTAGAAGACAATGTGATGTGTTTATTGATATGAGTAAGGAAAGTAACTGTTATGAAAGAAGATGTTAATTAGAGAAAATGAACCAGTAAAGAGAGTATATTTCACTGAGGATGTGAAATAAGTAAATGTAATTGATGTGAATGAGGAACCTGCTGAATTATATATTGAAAGCTCATGGTAGTGTTTATATAGCATTTGTTTGTGTGAAATAAATCAGACTCAGATACAATCTGGAGGAATACAGAGACACATGCTGTCTTCCTTACTCCGCTCTTCACCTGCTTTTACAGGTAACATATTTGTCATCATGGTCTTCATCATTGGGACCCGTAACAAATCTTGGGGGCTCGTCCAGGATTGTCGACACCTTGCAGTTGAGACTGATCCAAAAATGACATCTGGGACCAGGACGGGAGCTGATGCGAGCTGAAAGTTGGAGCCGAGACTGATCCATGGTTGCTAAGACGGTGGGTCCTGCGGGCCTGGGTCAGCAAGAGGTCGACGCAGAGAAGGCTTCCCTGATGCAGAGATAGTTCGTGGAGTGCTCAGGATATTAAGGCCTGGAACTTTTAAAGATATGTTAATCAATAAAGACGATTTGACTGTACTTGAACTGAAGGGGTTTCTCCATGCCCACCTGAGAGAGAAAAATAGTACAGAACTCTTTCAAGAATTAATGTGTGCCAGAAAAGATGAAAGTGAGACACCACAGCAGTTTCTCTACCGGGTGACAGGGTTGAAGCAGTGGGTCCTCTTCATATGGGACCCAACCTAACCTTAACAGTAGCAAACCAAGTCTCCCCTCGCCAATCACATCAGAAGTAGTTAACCAGCAGCAGGGTGAGGCACTCGCTACGTCTGGTGTTATGGCACCCCACACTAAACGTGGGGCAGTTGCTAAGCTAATCAGTAAGAAAGCTCTCATACATTGCAATTTGAATGGCTTAGCAGTGAAAGCAGTACTTGACACATGTGCTCAAGTTTGCATCATAAGTAAACATTGGAAAGACTGATACTTGCCTGACTTAGTCATGCAACCTCTGTCTGAAATCATCAAGGAAATTGATGAGTTGAAAGTTTGCGCAGTCAACGGGGAAACCATATAATTTGATGGCTGGGTACCCATCATGATCAACTTACCGGGGGGTGAAGACCCCAGCCTCTCCATCAGTATTCCGGTCCTCGTCAGTACCTTGCCTGTGGACAAACCATTGATCGGTTTCAATGTCTTGGAACAGATCATTGAGGAGCAACTAGAGCAGTTGATACCTACTCTTGTTACCTTGCTGTGTAATGCCATCTGTCTTCCTCCTGAGAATGGTGAGGTGGTCAGAAGCTTCATTCAGACAGTAGAGCCAAACATTACACAAGGGTACTTGAGAACAGTTGAAAGGGATGTGATTATCCCTCCTGAACAGGTCACCTGGTTAAAGTGCCCCGTTCCATCAACCATGAATCCACTTGATTGTTTAGTGCTGTTTGAGGATGATGAGGGCAACCAGGCCCTAAAGCGGTTCTATGTCTTGACGGGGTTAGTTGAAATACAGAATCCAGCTAACCCATACATCACCATTGCTCTAAGTAATGACACCAAACATGATATGATCTTGACAAGGAAGATGGCCCTGGGCACCTTACAGCCAGTTGAACGTATTGTGGAGGTTGAGGCCTCAAACGAGTGCCCACCTGCAATAACGGTTCGCAAGATAATGGTAGAGTCAGCTGGACCTCTCCCAATGTCGTGGTATCCGCCAGTGAATCTTGATCATTTGGAAGAGGAACAAAAAGAGATTGTCCAGAGAATGTTGTTTGATGAGTGCAGGGTCTTTGAGTGGGATGGGAACAATATTGGTTGTAATCCTGATCTGAAAATGGTGATAAACCTAAAGGATGACATACCAGTGCAGAGAGCATATACCTCCTTTGCACAGTCTTGTAGACGGGGATACAACGTCCTCCCATGGATTCCTATCCTATTCCTGTCTAAACGGCCCATCTGTGTCTCTGTTCCTGTCCGTGATGTGGCCTCCCATGATTTACGCACCGTCTGTGTGGGCCTGGATCCTTGTGTCATCGATTCACAGAGAGTTGGGGAATGGCTTTCAACTCTCTGTGAATGGTACTCATGGCCATTGATCAGTGTGCTTTGGTCAGTGGGCTTTGGTCAGTGGTTGTTCTCAATGGTCTTGAGAATTTGTATATTAACCCTTTAAGACCTACCATAGAACCCAGTCCGCCAGAGCTTATATTATATTTTTACATGCTGTGGAGCCATTTCTGGGAGCATTTCAAGTTGCTATACATCAATACAACCATTATAGCCCAAATTTTAATATGTCTGCATTAAGTGCATAGTAATTACATAAATTGCAAAAAAGTGCAATAAACTACAAAAAAATTTAAAATCTTTTTTGTTTTTTTAACATATATTTCTAGTTAGAGAAATTTAAGAGGCTTATCCCTCAAAACTGTAAATACAAAAAAGTTGCACAAACTAGTTTCCCACCACAGGAAATTTATTTTGAGTGTTTTCATAGTTTTATTTTTGAGATACACCAATTTTCATATACTACAGGAAAAACAAAAAAATATATTATAGTGTAAATTTGCAAAATAACAGCATATGCATCAAAATAAACTATTTCCAGCAGTGCAATATGATTCCTAAGCATCCCAGAAACGACACAGAAAGTCATGAAGTCAAACATAACTTTTAAAAACACAAGTATAAGCTCATGAGGCCACGATGGCAAAAAACTACATTTCCGCAAAATGACGTCACTTCCGGTTTCGGGCAGGTCATGCGGTCATGTGATAGTTCGCGCTGATGGACGTAGGAAGTGTTACAAACAGCTGATCGGATCGGCAAAGCGCGTTTCTGGAATATTATGTTTTTGTTGCTACAAGCACTTTTTATGCAGTTTTTGCAAAGCTATATGTGGAAGGAAACTGTGACCGAGGACAAACTGATGGCATAAGATGTAAGTACAATTCCTCCGGTTTCATATGTAAAAAAAATTATTGCGCTAGCTCACGTGGTTGCAGTGCTAGCGGGATTTAAAAATAGTTACGCAAAATGGAGCGTGTCCGCTCCTATCGGTTCTAAAGGGTTAATAATCAAGAACTGACCTCCCAGATCATTGTTACTTCAGTGGGCTGTTTTCAGTCATTATGCAAATATACTGTTTATAAGACTGGGGAATCCTGCAGTCGACTGAGACTGAAGAAGTCACATGGATGAGTGACAAAACGTTTCTCCCACTGAAAACGTTACATCCAGATGAACAGAATCAGCTTTTGGAGATTTACTTAACTGCTTGATTGAGCATGTATTAAGACACTTTAAAATTTAGTTTTTACTATTACTTTTACTAGGATATTACCAGGAGAAGCTCACAAAGCTTTCTGCTATACTTCAGTTTCTCATTAAAATAAATAAATAAAACTTTCAGATCTTGGTACATCACAAAAACAGACATAAAAAAGGCCATTCATTTGGTTTACATGTAAATATTTATTTAGCCGCAGCTATTTTATTTATCTGGAGATGCCCGGGGAAGAGGTTCATCACGTTGTGGGAAAGTGGCTTTGTGGTTTCCCCTTGGGTATTACACATTTCTTAATTAACTCCACCTCCTCCCTCCAATCAAGGCTGCTCACCGGCCCGGACAGCCGGTAAATTCACAGCCTGGTACACCGGTCCCGTCGTCTACACCACCATTACCATCTGTTCAATCATCTGCAGCTGCAATGACGCCGGAGGGACCCGCTCTGCCCGAGCAGGAAGTCAGCACAACGGAGGGTCCTGCATGTCGATGTACGGCACAGCGTCCAGCATGCAGGGTACTGTCAGGGACCTGGGCTCGAGCAAACCTGGTACCCTGTGCTCTTATTGAATTGAATTGAATGAATGCTTTATTGGCCACATGCAGGTTGCCCCGCAGAGGAATAGGACCCCCCCCCCCCCCCCCCCCCGACTTACACACATAAAAAAGACATCACATGGGAATACAGTCGGAGATCGGCAGCGTTACAGAGAAAACACTGAAAAAATTACACAACAATGGGAAAAGTACAAGAGGAAAAAAAGAGACCTCTTCACACGCTGGGCACCTATGGGAGGACAGCATGAGAACAGGAATAAAAAAAAAACTCCTCTGCACAGAGAGCACATTAATGTCCACATCACAACATTAGAGCACGTGACAAGCCACAGGGGTTGGATAGAGGGGTGGGGGGTAATTGGAAGGAACACAGCAGTCGTCCTACACAGCGCTACCATTTCAGCGTGGCACACAGACCCGCCGTCTTCCCCCACAGGAAACAAGCAAGGTTCAAGGTTCTTTATTTGTCACATGCATAGTTATACAAGTATAACACACAGTGAAATGTAGCCTGACACGCTCCTCGACATGTGCAAAAAAATTGGGGGGGGGGGGGGGGGGGGTGTAGAGGAAAAACATTATATATATATATATATATATGTAGTATATACATTGGGTGAATGTGCAGTAGTAGCAGCAAGCAGGTGAATTCTGTACATTAATATGAATACACATCTGACTATTTTACAGGATAGACAATATAAACATATTTAAAATTAAAGGAATTGAAATATACATTGTGCCTTGGTTTAGCATCGAAGGCGTTTGGAAAGGGAGGGGGATGAGTGCGTGCTTATCAGTGTAAGTGTATGTGTGTGCGTGTCCAGATTTCAGCTGAGACAGTGTCCTTCGCTCTATCAGGCTAAGTAAACAGTCTGCCAGCCAACCCAGGTGGCCTTGCGTGGGATGGGAAGAATAGTCATCACACAGTCGTTATCAGGGAGCTGTTTTGGTGGGCTCCAGCCTTGGGCCTGAGCAGCTGGCGCCGTGGTGTCCATATGTTGAATATTGTTGATTTCTCCTTTATGCGAGCAGCTCCGAATTTAGCACTCTGACACTGGTCTCTCGATCTCGCATTGGAGAGCCACGAGCCTCCCCATGATGGTATCAAACTTCTGTTCCGTGGTGTTGTCATTCTTTTGATTCTGAGACCCTACGACTGCAGCGATCCATTCTGCGATGTGATCCAACTTTCGCTCAAGGGTGTCATTGTGAGCAGGCCCCTCTCTGATGTATCCCATCATACGCTCAATGGTGTTAGTTTGAGTCTTCACAGCAGCTGTAAGCATCTCCAAGGTGTTAACCATGCTGCGTTCGGTGTGAGAGGTCGCGCCTCGTCCCATCGCTTCAATTCCAGCGGTCAGCCTTGGGGGGGTTTGAACAGCTGGTTCCGCTCTCTTATTTCTCCGATAAGTCAGGGCCAAGTCAGGGCCAAGCCAGCTCCGATCAGCAAGAACCCTGTTATCATGGTTCCGAATAGGTAGATATCTTCAGCGTCCTCGATCGACAGTCCCGCCAGGCACAAGATCCTCCAGGTCTGCCACCCATCCATCGTGTATTCGACAGGGAAAGTCCCTCCAGGGCACTCGGGCTCTCCCGAGCCAAGACTTCTCGTTGAGAAAAGGGTGTCAATAGCATTCAGAGACCAGTTGATCAAATCCATAATTCTCTTTTAGGTTTTAGAGAACGACAGTGAGAGACTGTTCGAGGGAAAAGTAATGCACACGAGACAAGACAAGGACACAAGAGGCTAAGCAGGGAAGATAAGGGGAAGGAGGAGAGGAGAAAAAGTGCGACCGCCTTCACCAAGAGCCAAGAGAAGTTGTTATATTCACTTATATGTGTGAATTCGCAGCTGGAATAGGGGTTAAAGGTATCATCAGACTTGGGAAGTTGCTGCTTTCTACAAACAGGAAGTGAAATAGCACAACCAACAACTGTAATACTTGTATTAACAACAATAATAACAAAACAAACTACTACGACAATCAGTCAGACATATCCCTCCAACAGATCCATCCATTTGGTTCCTCCTGGCTGACCTGAAGGTAAGAAACATATGTAGGGTGTCAGCTGTCAACTAGGTGATGAGTGAAGTAAATAAGTAACTAAAACTTATTAATATAGCACTTTTTTTAGACAAGAATCTATTACAAAGTGCTTAACTTATTATTAAAAATACAGCACATAGAAACAACATAATACACAAGAACATCATCAAAAATATTTTTATAGTTGATCAGAAATTTACTGTAACTGTTTTGTCTGGGAGTGTTATCTGCTGAAACTGAATTGTAACTGAATCTTGGCTCCATCCAAACATCTCCAATGCCTAGGTGGAGTTACCAAGCTGGACATTACACCATCAAGATCACACCAAATACTCCTGTAAGGAAAGGTGCGACCAGAGCAGAAAGCAACCAGGGTGTCCATATCATTGTTGGGGACTTTAATCAGGCATGTGTGAAAATTGTACTCCCCAAATTCCACCAATATGTTGCATGTCCTACCAGAGGGGTAAGGACACTGAATCATGTGAAGATATCAAGCAGGCCTACAGACTGACACCCCTCCATGACCTAGGACAATCTGACAGAATCTCTCTGCTCCTCATCCCTGCCTACATCCCCTCAGGAAAAAAAAGCCCCTCCAAGC
Organism: Astatotilapia calliptera; assembly: GCF_964374335.1. NCBI lineage: Eukaryota > Metazoa > Chordata > Actinopteri > Cichliformes > Cichlidae > Astatotilapia > Astatotilapia calliptera. The sequence goes on from NC_137424.1 coordinate 72,547,465, forward strand.
ACCCTGGTCATGGCTACAGACCTATAGCCGTCACAGGAAAAGATACGTGAGGATGGTCTTCGTGGACTACATCTCAGCGTTCAACACCATAATCCCAGACATTTTTACCACCAAACTGGACCACCTTAAACCTGATCCTGATTTAAATATTTCCTCATCAACTGGCCCCAAACAGTCCACGAGTCGAGCAGCCACATCTCTGTCAATCTCACCTGGGCTCACAACACCAACATGTTGGTAAAGAAGGCCCAGGAGCAACTGCATTTCCTCCTTGTCCTGAGAAAGAATAACCCAGACCGGAAGCTGCTGCGAGTCTTTTACTGTGCTTCAGTGGAGAGCGTACTCTCCTACTGCCTGGCTATTAGGTACGCAGCGGCCACAACTGAGAACAGAAAGGCTGCACAGAGGGTAATTAACCCCACAAAAGAAAAACATTGGCTGCCCTCTGCCACCCATGGAGGCCATTGCCATGTCCTCCATTCTCAGGAAAACCACTGTCATCATGGGTGACCCCTTGCACCCCACCCACCACCCGTGTGACCCGTGCCCTCTGGTCGGTACCTAAGGTCAGTCACTTTCCACACCTCCAGAGTCCGAAACATCTTCTTCGGATTCGGACTCTCAACAAGTACTGTCCCTGCTGGTGACTTCTTGTGACAATTGGATAAACCTAGAATCTCAGCTCACAATGACTTGATGTCATCTTCTGTAGGCCTTCATTTTAATGTAGCTAATCACATGCAAAGATAGGGTCTAGGACTATGATCACAACATTGTGTGAAAGAAAGACGGAGGGCGGAAACTGTGAAGACAGCGACTGTGGTGGTACAGGCCAGGTACACGGAGCGACACAGAGACAAGGATCTGGAATTAATTGCAGGTACATTGGGAAAAGTGATAGAAAAGATCAAAAATGGATCAGGAAATTGAATTTCTAAAATGTTAATTTTTTTTTTTTTATGGTAAATGGCCAGCATTTGTATAGCGCTTTTCTAGTCCATAGGACCCCAAAGCGCTTTACACTACATTCAGTCATCCACCCATTCACACACACATTCACACACTGGCGATAGCAAGCTACATATTTGTCAGAGCAAAATCAAAAAATTCATCTAAGTGCTGCTCATATCTACCTGTAGCTGGAGGAGAGGTGACATTCACTGGCCCTGAAAGAGTGTCCTGTTTTGAGTCAGGTATCTCTGCTGCACCATCCACTGTGTTAAATAAACTATGGCCTGCTGCAAATCATATGAAAAGAACAACAATTATTACAAAACAAATGTCCCCTGACAAACAAAAAAGTGTTGATGAGGAGGATTTTTTTTGTCTAGGCCTTAAACCACATGTCTGTTCTTCTGAGCACTAATATACACACAAGAAATAGGCTTTTATGAAAACACTAAATCAAACACTGCTAACAGTGGGAATAAAGGAATTATTTTACTGCATTAAAAAAAATCAATATCATGGTCCACACTGAGATTTCTCAGTCCATCTGACTTAAATACTCTATACGTGGACTTAACTGAACTCACTGCTCTCAACTATTAATTTAAATTTGTAATCTGACGAGACACAGTCTGTGAACATGGATTCAAAAATTCATGTTAAACTATATTTTGTCAAATTTGTCAAAATTTTAAAGTAATTTCACATTCAAATACATCATCTCCAACAAAATGTCGACTGTGACAGACAATCAGAAAAATCAGAATATCAGACAGCTATACCCTCAGCATCCACACAGTCAGACCATGAAACCTATAAATCGTGTCTTTAGCTCATTAATCCACTATGTCCACTGACTGCCATCTTTGTCCTTTTCCCGACTGATTAGAAATCATGGGACTCGTAAAAATGACCAATAGTACGTATTACACGAAAAGCAAGCTAACAGCTAACTGAATTCAGTTTTGGTACAAACGTATGTTTGGTATCTACTGTGATAATAAAAAAGTCAAATAGTGTCATTTAGCTGGTTCAGGTATGAAGCCTGGAGTTTGTCTCATCCCCAAATCATTAAATATGGTAAATGGACCACTTTAATTGCTTTTCTACTCGAGCATAAAGCGCTGATATTACACAGATATTTATTCAAGGCTGCATAGAAAGACTTTTATTAACATCAGGTGTAGCCTCTGCACAAGGTTGGAGCCTAATTACTGCCTTTAACTCTGATAAAACCAAATCTGATGTTCCAACAGTGTTCAGGCCGAGAATTATTACCTGCAATGCTCCAGTTTGACCTCATGGTGGCAGTGCTGTCTCACTGTTGTAATGGCTACACTCAGACTACAGGAGATAACAAGAGGGCTCTACTACTGATGTTTCATGATGTCTTTATGGCATCATGCTGACGTCAGCCTGATGACATCATCAGGTTTTATAGATCATGTGCTGATGTCAGCAGTGTTAATATGTAAATCTAGTGCAGTATATTCATCTTTATGTCAATGTGAAGTCACATAATGTTGCACTGAAAAAATAATATTTTAAAAAGCTCAAACAAAGAGTGTTCATGTCCTCCAATGACTAATATATTGTTTTAATGTTTGGAGATGGAAACTAAAGCTTTGTCCTCACGTGACCCTGACCTTTGACCTTTGTATTTATTATATTTACCCACATGATTGGAGCAGAACTGGAAATCTTTGGCTTTTATAACCTGTAAAATTTCAGATTTTAGGATGTTTTCATGCAGTGTGTGATTTTGTGACTCTTTATGGCATCATTGTGACATCGTATTGAAAAAATAAACTGTGTTGTTCCGCTCTCTTCATGTCCTTTAAATCAGACAACATGACAGTGGTTGTGTGTTTGTTGTCACGGCAGCAGCAGCCATCTGTGACACCAGCACACAAAAGCAACACAACAGCAGGTTCAAACACTCAAAGAGCTGCGTTACAGTTAAATGTGTGACTGGTTGCTGAGCTGTTTGATTTTATGTGTCAGAGTTCAACTTCACATGTTTGAAATAATAACACAATTCTGGGAGCAATAATGACAGAATAAGGAAACAGGACAGACGATGACGACCTTCTTCTGTTGGACATGTGCACATCAGTTATACAGTGGGGCAAAAAAGTATTTAGTCAGCCACCGATTGTGCAAGTTCCCCCACTTAAAATGATGACAGAGGTCAGTAATTTGCACCAGAGGTACACTTCAACTGTGAGAGACAGAATGTGAAAAAAAATCCATGAATTCACATGGTAGGATTTGTAAAGAATTTATTCGTAAATCAGGGTGGAAAATAAGTATTTGGTCACCTCAAACAAGGAAAATCTCTGGCTCTCACAGACCTGTAACGTCTTCTGTAAGAAGCTTTTCTGTCCCCCACTCGTTACCTGTATGAATGGCACCTGTTTGAACTCATCATCTGTATAAAAGACACCTGTCCACAGCCTCAAACAGTCAGACTCGAAACTCCGCCATGGCCAAGACCAAAGAGCTTTCGAAGGACACCAGGAAAAGTATTGTAGACCTGCACCAGACTGGGAAGAGTGAATCTACAATAGGCAAGCAGCTTGGTGTGAAAAAATCAACTGTGGGAGCAATCATCAGAAAATGGAAGACATACAAGACCACTGATAATCTCCCTCGATCTGGGGCTCCACGCAAGATCTCATCCCGTGGGGTCAAAATGATCATGAGAACGGTGAGCAAAGATCCCAGAACCACACGGGGGTCCTGGTGAATGACCTTCAGAGAGCTGGGACCAAAGTAACAAAGGTCACCATCAGTAACACACTACAACGGCAGGGAATCAAATCCCGCAGTGCCAGACGTGTTCCGCTGCTGAAGCCAGTGCATGTCCAGGCCCGTCTGAAGTTTGCCAGAGAGCACATGGATGATACAACAGAGGATTGGGAGAATGTCATGTGGTCAGATGAAACCAAAGTAGAACTTTTTGGTATAAACTCAACTCGTCGTGTTTGGAGGAAGAAGAATACTGAGTTGCATCCCAAGAACACCATACCTACTGTGAAGCATGGGGGTGGAAACATCATGCTATGGGGCTGTTTTTCTGCCAAGGGGACAGGACGACTGATCCGTGTTAAGGACAGAATGAATGGGGCCATGTATCGTGAGATTTTTAGCCAAAACCTCCTTCCATCAGTGAGAACTTTGAAGATGAAACGAGGCTGGGTCTTCCAACATGACAATGATCCAAAACACACCGCCCGGGCAACAAAGGAGTGGCTCCGTAAGAAGCATTTGAAAGTCCTGGAGTGGCCTAGCCAGTCTCCAGACCTCAACCCCATAGAAAATCTGTGGCGGGAGTTGAAAGTCCGTGTTGCTCGGCGACATCCCCTAAACATCACTGCTCTCGAGAAGATCTGCATGGAGGAACGGGCCAAAATACCAGCTACTGTGTGTGCAAACCTGGTAAAGACCTATAGTAAACGTTTGACCTCTGTTATTGCCAACAAAGGTTATGTTACAAAGTATTGAGTTGTATTTTTGTTATTGACCAAATACTTATTTTCCACCCTGATTTACGAATAAATTCTTTACAAATCCTACCATGTGGATTCATGGATTTTTTTTTTCACATTCTGTCTCTCACAGTTGAAGTGTACCTCTGGTGCAAATTACTGACCTCTGTCATCATTTTAAGTGGGGGAACTTGCACAATCGGTGGCTGACTAAATACTTTTTTGCCCCACTGTATGCATTGATCCAGTGCTGCTTCACAAGTACACACACACAACAATCAGTGCAAGAGCACAACTACATGAACTAGTTATGATCTATGTAGAAAAGTATAAAGCAGATAAAGTACATGATATATGACACAGTGATGCTATCAAACAACAACACACAAACAACAACACAAAGAGTCCAGATGAGCAAACAGTCGCTGCTCAGTGTGACCAGGACAGTCTGAGCTCCGTCCTAAACCTGAACAGCTGTTCACCAGAATCCTGCTGCTCAAAGCTGCTTTCAGAGAAAGTGGAGCTGTGATCAGTGTCAGTGTGTTACTTTATTACAAAACACTAAAATGTTACTTTGTGTCTCTGAGGGTTTCTGTCACATGTGAGTGTGTTCTCACAGCAGATCATTGAGTCGGCCTCAGATCTTCTTGAATCTGTAAAAACTGGAATCACAGAGCAGCTGACTGGTGTCCTCTAAATGTTTCACCTACAGCATTCAGTTAAAGAGGAAAAACTCTGATCTGTGCTGACATCACTTCCTGGTTCAGACTGAAGGAGAGGATGAGGAGTTCACTCTAACACTTAAACACTGCGATGGTGTCACATGTTCGTATGGTGCACACAGCAGTGGGACAGCACTTTGTAACATGTGATGTGCAGTGGGGTGGCCTGACCCCCCAACCAGAGTGGCCACTAAAACAATAAAATTTAATGAAATATGAAATGTACGATTATGGTTTCACAGTGAAGCTCAGATATCCGAGGGTAAGTGAATGCAGCACCGGCTTCTGCACTATGCACATCATGTTAGCAAAGGTAGGAGAGCCAAGCACGAAAGACGGCACCGCAGAAAACATTTTTTCGGCGAAAGATTAACAAGTTAACATAGCTGGACTAGCCATCGGACGTTTGCATGGTGGGCTGATGACTTATTTATTTATTTATTTTTGTAACGGCATGAACAATGGGAGGTGGTGGATTGGCCAGATCTTGGCCGATGTGTAAAAATAACTCAGTTGTTTGGTGGTGGCTATGGCGGAGCTTCCACAGAGGCAACAGGTGGATGAGGGAAGGTGAGGCAGGAGGAGAGACCCGAGGTGGCCGCTGGTCCAAGTGTCAGGTGAACTGAACTTCAAGTAAGAAGTTATGACCTGCAGTCTATCTGGGTCAGATATAAACCAAGTTTAGGTGGAGTTCATTTTTGTTGTGCTGACTTTTTACAGTCAGTTACAATGCCTCATACTGCGTGAGCTAGCATGACGAGTTTCTATACAGCTGTTCGGTTGCTATGATGTTACTGATAGTGAACTTTATTTTATTCATAAGGTTATTTAGTAGAGTTGCCAACGGCTCCTTAAAAAAATGGAATGGTCCCTCAATCAGAGAAAATATTACGCATTTCGTATTGAGCTGAGAAGAGACGCAGTTTGTCCCGGACTTTAGCTAGAATGGAAAAAGACACAAAGCTGGAGTTATTCTGTATTTACAGCTACCTCTTCTCTTATCTCCCCCCCGCTCTTCTATTGCTACTTCAATCATGAAACTGATCAATGATCAGCTTTTCTCTCTCATTTATTTATCGCCCACTTTGCACCAGAAACAGGAAACCAGCAGATGTCGCGCTAAACAAAAGCAGCACGTTTAAGCTTGATCAGCTGTTGTTAGAATTTATTTAATATTAATTTCTAGTATCAGCTGATGTTTGCTGGAGCCACAGCTGTAAACCTGCTGGTCATGATGTCGGTTTGGATATGTGATGAGAGGGAAACATGAAGATGAAACCAGGAGATGTCCTTACTGAACCATCAGAGCTGAACAGGTGATGGAGAAACAGGTTTACCTTTTAGGTGACATGAATGAGTTGAAGGGAAGTTATGAACTGTTTCTGAGAGATAAATAACACCAGGATCCTTTTTTTATGTAGCTGACAGCTGGTAACTGTGCAGGTGCGGGTCTAGCAGTGTGTTGCCAGGGGGCCAAGTAGGGCATTAATAGGGAGAGGGGGGCACAAAGAAATACTTTTCTTTTTTATTCTCAGTTAAAATATCTAGCTTTTATTAAATAATTATCTGAATCTTGTGAACAAAGTTTTTATCTGACGTAAAATGTATAGAAATCATACATATACCAACAAGACTGTACATCACTGTCACAACAGCATTTGTTTTCATTCAAAGGCTTTATGGCTTTAATACCTGGTGGGCCGGTCTGTAGTCAAAATGCCCGATTTTCTGTCCCAGTCCAGCCCTGCAGGTTAATACTGGCAGTGTCACCATGCCAGCTGACTGTATTTCATCATCAGCCAGTGTTGTTCTTTATACATCAATATTACCAAAGTTTACCATAAGGCAGCATAGAAAGTATTTACTTGCTCTCAGGTTTTATTCAAATGTTAGTCTTTTCAGTTGTTTCCCCACTTTTTTCCTGTTTCAAAATCAAACACCAGTTTGTGAGAAGATTATCTTTTTTTTTTAACAGGCATTGGCTAATTTGCCAATTGTATGTTAAAAATGTTCGTATTTTAATATTCAAAAATGTTTTTGCCCAAAACATGTGTGCTCTACATGTCAGTAAAAATACTATGCAAATATTGATGTCTTTGACTGCTGAATAAACACTGACTGATTGTATCTCTTGTACTTTATCAATGCAGTATCTAAAAACTTTGCACCGTAGTGGTTAAAATCTCATTCTAATAAGAGTTAAAAGTGCATTCGGTTATTAGGTTTATAGGGTTATTGAATTATGGTTAACGGTTGGTAGAATTGTTTTTAACATTATCTGCCAATTACATCTGCCACCCTTCTCCAAATCTGTGCCCCTACCTGGCCCCCCCAACAAAATTTTCTAGACACGCCACTGGTGATGTGACTTTGATAAAGATGAAAACTTATTATTATTATTGTGACTTTGAGACATTGATGTCACATGTTTTACTCTCTCCACACTCAAAGACCTTCAGAGTTTCTGATTTAAACATCTTCAGGCTCTGACCTCAGAGGAGGGACCAGAAGGAAACTGTCAGATCATCAGTGTGATCATTATTGTCTAAACTTCATTAAGCAAACCTGAACAAACATGAAAACATGCTCTGCTTTCCTCTGACCTTTTACTTTGTGTGGTCCTCTCATCTTTGATTGTTTAATTTGTTCCACACAAACCGCATAGACATCTGTCAACAATCCTCAAAGTCTGTGACCTGATCAAGCACACGTTACATAACGGCTGATTTCAAACACGAACACAGTACAGAGCTGGAGCAAAGATGGAATTCACAAGACGTCACCTTTAGATCTAATTTCTGTTCAAGAAACTTTGACATGAATGAGGATGTTAGAATAGAACATACAATTTTGTCACTGAGCAGTGATAAAATTGTATGTCACTGTTCACCATGCGAACAGAATTCACATAGTGATATTTATTAAATCACCAACTGACCAAAACAGCTCAGCCTCTCTAACGTCTCTCAAACATTCACTTTTATCCTCACATCATCAGCTCTGCTTCACCTTCTTGTTAAATGTTCTTCATGGTGTTCATGTTGTTCTCTGCATGGATCCTTTACACTTCTCCCTAAAGCATCTGTGTTCTCCACACTTCAGTTAGCAGACATGAGCTCCTCTCATCTTTGGATGTTCACAGCTTTTTTTTTTTTTCAAATCACCACCTTCACCATGTTTGAATTCACAGAACTGACTTGAAGCAAAACCTTCAATAACGGCTGAAAATGTGACACACAGACCTCATAGACATCTGCAAACAATCCTCAAGGTCACACATGTGTCCACTTTACCATCGGTGAGTTTCAGGTTTGGTATTTGCATGACTTCACAGTGCTTTCAGCCACATTTACCAAAACTCTGCTCCTGTTCTGACTGTCCTGATAATAATCTGAGAGAAAGAGCTGAACTCCTCCTCTGAGCTGTTACAGGAACAGATGTTGGCAGATGTGTCAGTGACAGAGTTACAGTTAGAGAGGTCAGTGAGCAGGATTTCTATCAGGATTCGTGTCAGAGTTATTATAATGATGTCTGTTGGTTCACACTCACGGCTGCTTTGGACTGATTCCAGCTCAAAGAGCATCAACATGTTTTCATGTTTCCATCATGATGAGGAGCAGAAACTCTGAGGATTCTCCTGAACTGACTACAGTAAGTCATCCACAGCTTCTGCTTTATATTCCACATATTATTCAGTAAATTATAGATAATTACTGATAACCAGACACTTTGAGAGGAAGAAAAAGTAAAAAAGGAGGTACAGCATGGAATAATGAAATAAGTCAGAATGATTTGTTATGTGAGCTCCAGCTGCTTCCAGGCTGTGATCAGCTGATCTACAAGCAGACGTTACACGAGCCATCAGGGCTGATTTCAAACCCACACACGGTACAGAGCTGTCAGAATGAATGACTTTAGTTCACTCTTTATCCAGGTTGTCTGCAATGATTATTTAATCCAACAGATGGTGTACTTCAGTGTCACACCAACACAGTGTTGACAGAGTAAAGTGAATGTGCCACACACTCCATGAGGCGTCATCTTCTCATCACCATCTTAAATTGTAACCTTCATGGGACACAGCTGTGAGAGAGAACAACAAAGAGCAAGAAAGACTGAGACAACATGTGGGAGCACAGCTGAGCCAATCACAGAGACAGAGGAAGTAGAACTAGACATGAGATACAAGGAAGAACAGACCAAAATAAAACAACAGGAAACAAAAAATCCTCAATATCACAAAAGAACAAATAATCAGATCAACAACTGAAGAGTATGAAGTCATGTGATTTCCGGGAAGTGCTGCAGCAGCGGCATGCTCTCTCCCTGCAGAGTATTTGGTGCTGCTCGTCTTTTCCATGTTTTCTGCTGCTTCTTTGTCCCTCACTGTAAACAGATGTACTGAGAGACTCCTGCACTGATGTTTCATAGAAAAGTCCAAACAGCTTCACTACTTCTCCATGAAGAACAAAGATTTGCTCTCTGTGGCTCCAACACAACTTAAAGACAATCAAAGGTGGACAAAGTTCTCCAGAACAGCCACACAGGAGGTCATGACTTTTGACTTTATTCATTAGAACAAGTTCATTTCAATTCACTGAAAGACAGAGTTGACGGTTGTCTCTAAACATCTACATGTTCAGTTCCTTGTACTTAAACACGACTGTCATGTTAGACAATGTGAATGTCAGAAGATGTATCTGTAAAAATGGGATGTAAAAGGGAAATATTAGCACGTTTGTTCAGTTTTTGTCGTACAGAGTGGAGTTTACACACAGATTAACTTGTTACATTTTGTCTTTTATCTTTGAATTGTTTACTGTAAAAAATGCTTTTGTTGAATAAACCTTAAGTAGTTTCTTTTGACCTACAGAGAAAGCAGATGGATTATACCAGCCTCACACTTTTTTTTTTTTATCTTTATATGGATTTTTCTTCCATCCTGATGATCAGAAGACAGTTTGAGGGTTTCAGATCCTTCAGAACAACAGTAAGTGTTTAAAATGACGTCTTTCAGTCTTTTAGGTAATCTGACAGGTTGACTGAAGTCTGTGAGATTGAGTAGATTAAAAGATTGTTAATGTTAATGTTCTGGATTAACAGATGGCCTTTAGTCATAGTACCTGATGATAGATGATGTGGAGATCATTTAACAACTGAACCTGTTAAACTCTCAGACCTGCTTTAGATTTTATATATTTTATATTTTGTGAACTCTTTTTTAACAATGGACTTTATGATCTGCATACGGTCCAACGTAACACATCACAAAGTAACACGTCACAACGTAACACGTCACAACATAACACGTCACAACGTTACGTGGCTTAACTTCCTTAAGTTCACAGTCAGACATTTTGAGATCGATCGAACGGCCATAAGGCAAATTTTGATCTTTAGTTAAACCTTAAATTTAAACTAGTATTCAGGTTTAGACTCAGGTTCAGTTGTTCAGTGAAAATACCAACAGACTCAGAACAAACTAAGAGTCAGATCAGCAGAAACAGAGAACACGGACATGTCTGCTGTAACTGCGTCGCTCTGCTCCACGCTGATGTTTGTCCTGTTCGTCTCTGCAGGTGAGATTTAACTGTTAGAAACTAAACTGAGTTTGACTCTGTTTAACTTAATATTAAAGAATAATTTTCAAATTGATTCAGTTTGTTGGCCGGTGTGATAATGCTAATCAGTTAGCAGCACTGCTTTAGGGTGAAATCCTTTATATGGAATCAGATTCCTGTCAGACAAGATAAAACATCATCTTGACATGTAAGAAAGTACATACTGTATACTTATTATACATTAAATGGTAAATGGCCTGTATTTTGTATAGCGCTTTACTAGTCCCTATGGGCCCCAAAGTGCTTTACACCAGCGGTCCCCAACCCCCGGGCCTCAGTACCGGTCCGTGAGTCGTTTCGTACTGGGCGCGAGAGTTGAGGCTCGGGTTTGAAATGTATGGTTTTCAGGGTTTTTATTGGTTTTCAGCGTTATTTTGTTATTGTTTTTATCGTTAACTTGGTTTTCCTGGGTCTTTTCATGTGTGTTATGAATAAATCTTCTTTTTTTCCGTACCGGTACTAGTTTTATTTTGTTGTATTTATCCGCGACACCTTAAAGGGCAGTCCGTGAAAATATTGTCGGGCATAAACTGGTCCATGGCACACAAAAGGTTGGGGACGCTGGTTTACACTACATTCAATCATTCACACAGACATTCACACACTGGTGACGGCAAGCTACATTGTAGCCACAGCTGCCCTGGGGCGCACTGACATAGGCGAGGCTGGCGCCACAGGGTGCTCTGACCACCACCAGTAGGCAATGGGTGAAGTGTCTTGCCCAAAGAAACAACGACCGAGTATACATTAGTATTTAAGTACATGTTTATGTACATGTACTATTTCTCTCGTGTCATTTTCTGATTGTACTAATTGTAATTATATATATTTTTTATGCAAATATTATTTGTACTCCATATCATTTAACTAAAATCGTCATGGTATACACATGATTGAATCACTGGTCTAGTAATGTAACGTAAGACTCAAAATGACTAGGGCGATCACGGCCCAGAGTTGGCAGTTGGTCTTGTAATTGGAAGGTTGCCGGTTCGAGCCCTGGCTCGGACAGTCTCGGTCGTTTTGTCCCCAGAGGAGCCGATGGCGTGATATGGCAGCCTCGCTTCTATCAGTCTGCCCCTCGCAGCTGTGGCTACAACTGTAGCTTGCCTCCATCAGTGAGTGAATGTGAGAGTGAATGAATGGTGGAATTGTAAAGCACTTGAGGGTCCTAAAAGTGCTATATAAATGCAATCCATTATTATTAAAAATGCAATTCTATACAACAAGCTAGTTACCTTTAGCTATCAATATATTTATCCATACTCTATCAGGGTCGTGCAGGCTGGAGCCTATCCCAGCTGTCATAGGGCGAGAGGCAGGGTACGCCCTGGACCAGCCACCAGTCTATCTCAGGGCTAACACAGACAGACACCATATGGACAATTTAGAATCTTCAGTTAACCGAACCCCACTGAGTGCATGTCTTTGGACTGTAGGAGGAAGCCGGACCTTTTTCCTCCCATGATGCAACAGTGTTTAACCACTGTGCTGCCCATCAAACAGTATATTTTATTTTATTTTATTTAAAACGCATCAAATTAAACTGGACTGTCTGTCCAATCTGTTTGCAGCTTTAAGTGAACTCAGTGAACCATAACCTGCTGTCACTGGTCACACTGATCAAATATTACTGTCAGTGTGTCTAGAGCTGAAGACATAAATACTTAAAGAAGGGGGTGGCTGTACCTCAGGTGATAGAGCGGGTCACCTACTTGTTGTTGGTTTAATCCCTGTTTTCTTCAGTCTGCGTGGCAAAATTTTCTTGAGCAAAATACTAACGTCAAGTTGCTCTCTGGTGCATCCATGAGGGTGTGAATGTGTGTTAGATAGAAATGACTGACATAGAAAAAAGTGCATGGGTGAATGAAGCAAATGACTGAGTAGATGATTCGGAACCATGATAACAGGGTTCTTGCTGATCGAAGCTGGCTTGGCCCTGACTTATCGGAGAAATAAGAGAGCGAAACCAGCTGGTCAAACCCCCCCAAGGCTGACCGCTGGAATTGAAGTGATGGGACGAGGCGCGACCTCTCACACCGAACGCAGCATGGTTAACACCTTGGAGACGCTTACAGCTGCTGTGAAGACTCAAACTAACACCATTGAGCATATGGTGGGATACATCAGAGAGGGGCCTGCTCACAATGACACCTGTCATGGTCCTGGGTCGTGTGACCCAGTGTGTTATGTTTAGCCTATTTTGATGTTTATTGTTTGTTTAGGTTCTCTAAGGTAGTCCAGCCATTTGTATATATTACCCTTGCATTAAGTCAAAGTCAAAGTCAACTTTATTTGTCGATTCTGCCACATGTACAGGACATACAGAGAATAGAAATTGCGTTACTCTCAATCCCTAGATAAATAGCAAATGAACATTTAAATATATTTAAATATAAAAGTGATTAAAAATGCAAGTAAAATAATTAAAAAGTAAAAATTTAAATAAATACAATTTTACATATAACAAGAAAGCTATACAATATACAATATAATGGGTAAGTGACATTGAGTGTAAACCAGGCAGAGTAGTGCAAATAGGCAAATAGTGCAAATGGAGATTTAGTAATGTACGGTAAGAGAAAGTGTAATAACAAAGTCTTATGAGGTAATGGCAGTCCAATGCTCCACAAAGTGACTGGTAACTGGTGCAGGCCAGTGAGTGAGTCAGAGTGTGTGTGTGTGTGTGTGTGTGTGTGTGTGTGTGTGTGTGTGTGTGTGTGTGTTTGTGTGTGTGTGACAGAGTTCAGTGAGACCGTGGAGGAGAGAGGGGAGAGGGGGCAGAATCGGGAGGGAGTTAAGCTTCCTGACAGCCTGATGGATGAAGCTGTCCTTCAGCCTGCTGGTCCTGGCCTGGAGACTCCGCAGTCTCCTCCCCGACGGCAGCAGCTTGAAGAAGCTTTGCATTGGGTGCGTGGGATCAGCCGCTATGCAAAGGGCTTTTTTAGTGAGACGGGTGCTGTAAATGTCCTGGAGGGAGGGGAGAGAGACACCAATGATCCTCTCTGCAGCTCTCACTATGCGTTGGAGGGTTCTATGACAGGACGCATTGCAGGCTCCAAACCACACAGTGATGCAGCTCGACAGGATGCTCTCGATGGTGCCTCTGTAGAAAGTGTACATGATGGGGGCTGGTGCTCCTGCTCTTCTTAGTTTGCGGAGAAAGAAGAGACGCTGCTGTGATTTCTTGGCCAGTGCTGTGGTGTTGTACGTCCAGGAGAGATCCTCTGTGATGTGCACACCCAAGAACTTGGTGCTGCTCACTCTCTCCACAGACGCTCCGTCAATGGTCAGAGGAGCATGTTGGGTGTGCATTCTCCTGAAGTCCACAACAATCTCCTTCGTCTTCTCCACATTCAGAGAGAGATTGTTGTCAGCACACCATGTGGCCAGGCGTCTCACCTCACTTCTGTAGTCGGTCTCATCCCTGTTGCTAATGAGACCCACCACCGTTGTGTCGTCTGCAATGTCTCCCTTGCCCTTCGTGTGTTTATGTCTGTGTGTCTTGTACTGTCAAGTTCATGCTGTCAGTTATGTCATCTCCCCTGTACTAAGTTTCCCTGGGTCATGAGTCCTGTATGCGTGGTTATGTTTAGTTCTTGTCATGTCTAATTTCCATGTTTCCTGTTTTACTTTGTAAGTCTGTATTCATTGTCAGTGTATTCAGTTGCACCCTCCTGTCCTGTCGTTAGGTTCATGTGTGTCAGCTGTGATCCCATGTGTGGCCACTTCCCCTGATCATCCCTCATGTGTATTTAGTCTCTGTGTTTCATGTAGTCTGCGTCGCGTCGTCTGTGTTATCTCCCCTACCCCTTGTCATAGTTTCCCAGCCTTAACTAGTCCTAGTTTGTACTTTGTTTAGCCATAGTTTTCCCAGTCTATGTTCAGGTTTTCCCTCAGTTGCTTTGCTGCCTTGTTCCTTAAGTTTTCGGCCCTAAATAAAGGCTCGCCTTCTGTTAAGTCCGGTTTTGTGTCCTCACCTCTGTTTGCTCTTGGGTCCTCCACTCACTACACACGGTCTTCCCCGGCGGTCCGTGACAGACACCCTTGAGCGAAAGTTGGATCACATTGCAGAACGGCTCACTGCAGTTGTGGGGTCTCAGAATCAAAAGAATGACAACACCACGGAACAGAAGTTTGATACCATCATGGGGAGGCTCGCGGCTCTCCAACGGGAGATCGAGAGACCAGTGTCGGAGTGTTAAAGAACAGCTTTGAAATTCTCCTGAGCTGCTCGCATAAAAGAACACGGGAACACGAGGGAACACGAGGCGGGTCTGGGCCCGCGCTGGAGAGTCGGCACAGTGGCAGGATGGCTGCTGTGTTGCCTGGGATTACGCCTTATCCCCTACCCAACCCTGTTGCTGGTCACGTGCTCTATAATGTTGTGCTGTGGACATTTATGTGCTTTTCTGTGCAGAGGAGGTTTTTTTTGGTTTCCTGTTCTCATGCTGTCCTCCTGTAGCCCAGCATGAGTAGAGGTCTCTTTTTTTCTTCTTGTACTTTTCCCATTGTAGTGTACATTTCAGTGGTTTTCTGTAATGCAACCGTTCTCTGACTTGTATCCCCATGTGATGTCTGTGTTGTGTGTGTAAGGTCGGGGGGCGGGTTCATTCCACTGCAGGGCAACCTGTCACTGCATGTGGCGAATAAAAAATTTGAACTAGTTACATAATAAATAAATGTAGTTTAGTCTCTCCTATGTAATGTTTACTTTTCTCCAGCTCAGTGCTCTCTGATTGGCTGCTGTAGAAATGAACAGTTGTACTTTGACCTTTAACCTCTCTGCTCTGTGTTGTTTCCTCTTTCAGACCAGAAAAACATCACAGCTGCATCTGGACAGGACGTCACTCTGACATGTCGAGCTCCAAACAACAACATAGTTGTAAAGTGGAGCAGAGCTGACCTGGGAGCTGAATATGTGCTTTTGTACCGGGATGATTACTTTGTTCCAGAAAACCAGCATCCATCTTTTAAGAACCGGGTGGATCTTCTGGACAGAGAAATGAAGGATGGAGACGTGTCTTTGATTCTGAAGAATGTGACGATTAATGACACTGGAACATACGAGTGTCGTGTTGTCCAGATAGGAACAAAGTATTTGAAGCGCATCAGCATCATCCACCTTCATGTTGTTCCTCCTGGTGAGTGAGTAGAGTTGAGTGTGTGTGTGATCAGAGGTGAAGCTGCTTCCTGGTTGTTGATGTTTGTTTGTAAAGATGTTGTTGATGAGACTTTGTAGAAAGCAGCTGGTCTGAGTGATGTGATCAGAGTGCAGTAGATAATGTCTGACAGCAGTTTGAAGAGGAAATGGATTCTGTTCTGTTCTTCACTCATTACCTACCTGACAGCTGACACCTCACACCTGTTTCTCACCTGCAGGTCAGACAGGAGGACAAGAGAAGGATGGAGACAACAAATATGGAGGGAAGAAGCAAGATGGGGTCAGCAGAGGGAGGCATGGACTAATAGCAAGTCTCTCAGTTTTTGTGCTTCTTGTTGGTTTTTGTATCTACAGATGTAGACAACAGCAGCAGAGTGAGGAAACAAACCAGCCTCCTGTTGACCTGCAGAAGGTTTAAATGTCTCAGAGGTTTTTTCCAGCTTTGAGTCAGTTGCTGCTGTTCAGAGTCCTGGGTGTTGTCAGTGTTTAAAATCCTGCAGAAACAGAAGAACTGAGCACAGACAGCAGGCCCACAGCACTGTATGTTTATTTCAGTTTTATCTTTAATGGCTGCTTAAGCAGAATCCACACAGTGATATTTATTAAATTACAAAATGACCAAAACTGTAAGTGAAATGTTTCCGTGTGTCTCTGTAATCACACAATCAAATGTGTTTGCAAAGACATATTGTAGTGTGTGTGCTCAGCCTCTCTATTGTCTCTCTCAGACATTCACTTTTATCCTCAGATCATCAGCTTTGCTTCACCTTCTTGTTCACAGCCAGTTAAATGTTTATCATGGTGTTCATGTTGTTCTCTGCATGCAGTGGCGGTCCTAGCCTGTTTGGCGTCCTGGACGCGCCCCCCCCACCGATCCGATCAGCTGTTTGTAACACTTCCTACGTCCATCAGTGCAAACTACCGCATGTCCGCCATGACCTGCCCAAAACAGGAAGTGATGTCATTTTCGCGGAAATGTAGTTTTTTACCATCAGGGCCTCATGAGCCTATACTGGTCTTTTTAAAAGTTATGATGTTTGACTTTATGACTTTCTGTGTCGTTTCTGGGATGCTTAGGACTCATATTGCACTGCTGGAAATAGTTTATTTTGATGCATATGCTGTTTCTTTTGCAAATTTGCATTATAATATTTATTTTCGTTTTTCCTGCAGTGTATAAAAATTGGTGTATCTCAAATAAAACTATGAAGACACTTAAAATAAATTTCCTGTGGTGGGAAACTATTTTGTGCAACTTTTTTGTATTTACAGTTTTGAGGGATAAGCCTCTTAAATTTCTCTAACTAGAAATATATGTTAAAAAAACAAAAACGATGTTCAATTTTTTTGTAGTTTATTGCACTTTTTTGCAATTTATGTAATTACTGTACACTTAATGCATACATATTATTAAAATTAAGGCTGTAATGGTTGTATTGATGTATAGCAACTTGAAATGCTCCCAAAAATGGCTCCACAGCATGTAAAAATATAATATAAGCTCTGGTGGACTTGGTTCTATGGTAGGTCTTAAAGGGTTAATAAAGAAAAAGGTTAAAGGTTTGAGTTACCAATGGTAATTTTATTGTGTACATTTTCTAGCTTTTACGGATCACATTCAAGGCTGTTCAATAAAAGGATTGTGAACCATCAGTTTGGAGACCATCTTTTCAGCCTGGGATGCTGTGCTCGTTTCTTCACTTTAAATTATTCCTTTTTTAATTTGTGTCATTGGCAGAGAAGATAAATCATGTGAAGTTTATCATGTCATATGTCACCACAGATTTAAATGTAGATTTGATGTCTCTGTGTGTTTGTTAATAACACTGTGGATTTTTCTCATATACTGAGGTGTTACATCCTGTGAGGCTGTGGCAGTGTGTGGGCGTGGTGTTGTCCTCTTCCTCTCCTCCTCCTTCTTTCTTGTCCCTCCCCTTGTCTCTCTCTGCCCCTGCCTTCTCCTTTAGGACACACCTGCTGCTCATCTGCTCTCATTTACCACCAATTACCCTCCAGAGGTAATATAAGCTGCAGGAGCACAGTGCAAGTGGGAGAGGCTTCTGGTGGGTTTCCTTGCGGGATACATGCTAGTAGTGATGGCCAAATGAAGCTTTCTGAAGCACTGAAGCTTGTATTGAAAAACGGTTCATTACTCGAAGCTTTTCAACACAGTCCTCTCTGGTGACATCTGGTGGCCAAAAATATGAAGAGCAGCTTGAATCCACAAAATAAAACCAACCGCTTCATTATGATTGCCCACTCTACAGAGTGGAATCCTGTCTGATATTGGGCCGCTGTTGTGTTGCTTTGAACGTGTATTTTTTTGGTGGTTAAGAAAATGTGTTTTATTTGTTCAATAAATAGTTTTGACCAGTAAACTCTCCGTGTTTAAATATGCACCATGGTGTGGTCTTTCTTTGCTTGTGACTTCTTGATGTTGGTAAATACAATAATTGAAAAATACCACGTTACATATAATAATGTACAACACATTATGCAGTATGCTTCTGCTGTGAGGTCAGGAAAGCGATTCCGCTCCCTGAAGACCAACACAGAGAGACTGAGGAGGAGCTTCTTCCCGCAGGCGATACGGTCTCTCAATCACACCACCACACAGTACTGACCCACACATACAGTTCTTACACACACACTGGACATTCTGGACTTTGTTTTCACTTCATCACTTAAATCACTTTAAGCATATTTGCACTGCACAAGACATAATGTGGACTGCACAACACTGGTCACTATATTCTTCATTTCCAGTTAATACTTGTGCAGCTGCTGTTATTGTGTATTTATTTATTTATATTTCTTCATACATTCTTATATAGTTCTATATTGTGTATTTTGTTGTACAGTTATTTTATTTTCAACTTTAATTTATATATTTTATCTTATTCTTTCCCAGTTAAATTTACCGTTCATTCTAATTTGTGTTGTACAGCTATTTCATTTTTAACCTTAATTTATATTTTATTCCTTCCTAGTTAAATTTACCCTTTTTAATTTTTCATATTTATTTCCTATCTTATTCATAGCCTTTTCTTTTTTTCTTTAGGTCACGAGCAGTTGTCTAAGCATTTCACTGCATATCGTACTGTGTGTGACTGTACGTGACAAATAAAATTTGAATTTGAATTTGAATTTGAGGTCTTGCCTCCATGCACGTATGCATTTAATCGCTAGACGGGTGTATTTATAAATAATATTATATTAGACATATTTTTACCTGGGGGTAGAATTGATTGAGAAATGGAAAAGCAAAATGCTTATGAACTTGCAAATTAAAAACATGATGCATTTAAAGTAACCCTTTTCCATTTTTATTTAAAAAGAGAATTTGTTCTAATGTGCGATGGCCGAACCTGTTCCTTTTCGTGGAGATAATTTCTCCTCCCTTCACATGGCCCAGAGGAGGCTGGAGTGCAGAGAAACTGGTAGAGATGCAGTTATACAGTCTACCTGGGCCCCACAAACTATCAGCTAAAGAGAATAAATAAATGAAATTGCTGCACATTTGGCAGACTAACATTTTCAGATTAATTGAACAATAAAAAATATATTTTTACAACATTACATGTAAAGAATCAAGTGGAAGTTTTTCTAAAGTTATTTAATGATATTTATATTATGGAAGCAGATGTTTGACTTTTTCCCGTTTTCAGATATAATAAACACGCACAAAACAAAAGTAAACGGCCAGAACACAAAGCTGTAAAACCCACCCGATTGACAAAAATCAACTCAAAATTCTCCCACACAACAGAACCTCCTCTATCCCTCGCTGGCTCCAAATCTCTCAGTAGAATGATCAGTGGTTCGCTGTCACCATCAAAACACTCCACGAATGATTCGCTTCCTTATAAACCATTGAATCAGATACCGAAGCAGTTAGGTTCTAAATGAAGCTTCGGACGTCACTGATCACGTGACTCTGGCCAAACGAATCAAGCTTCAACACAGTGCTTCTGAAGCAGTGTGTTGATTTTTTTGACACACGCACCGGAGCGTCAGCTTCAAGCGGACCATCACTACATGCTAATCAGTAACATCTAGATACAGTCAAGAGTCTCACTGAAACTGGAGCTCAGACTTCCTGGCAGAAGGAGAGAGGAGGCTGCAGGAGGAGCTGGAATCATGCAGAGGTCGATCCTTTAGGTGTCTTTTTACCTTCAGGTAGAAAGGGCGTGGCCACAGCTGGAATATGCAGACCATGGAGGGAGGACTCCTGTGAGTGAGCTCTGATATCTGTCACACTGATTTATGCTGGGAATTTATTTAAGTGTCCGTAAATATGAAAAATGTCATTATCTCTGTTACACCTGACATCATAAGATGCTGCTGTTTGTGGACTTAAACAAAACTGTTCATGATGGAGATTAGTCAACTTTAAAACAAGATTTAAAATATAAGGATGTCAAGATGTTTTATCTATTTTTAATTAAAGGCAATCATGTCAAAGACAGGAAACAGAGGAGACAAGGGGACTGTGGTAGAGGTTAGTTGGTCTCTGGCTCCACTGCCGTGGAGGAGGTGGTGCAGTGGGCTCAAGTGCCAGGGTGGCTGGCGGGGCAATTGCTGCCACTCAGTAATCAGACTGTCCCTATTTCAATGACACAGGGGCTCGAGAGAGCAGCTGAGTTAGGAGTGGAGAAGCAGCTGAAAAGCTGACCTCCCAACATAAAAAAAGGATGTATTGTCCTAATAAAACAACAAAACTGCCACCTCCTTCTCTTTCTCTCTCTGTTCCCTCTGCTCGTCTGATCACAATGGGAGGGAGGGCCTTTAGCTGCTCTGCCCCTCGACTTTGGAATTCCCTACCCCCGGACCTCAGAAATATTAGTTCATTCTCTCTTTTTAAGTCCACCCTCAAAACTCATCTGTTTAAAATTGCCTATTCTTAAATTTCTGTATGTTTTAACTTTTATCTTCTATTTTTTATCATTGTGTATATTTCCAGTTTTTATCTGTTGTACAGTGTCCTTGGGTGCCTTGAAAGGCGCTATTTAAATAAAATGTATTATCATTATTATTATTATTATTATTACCTGAGGCTGAGTGGGGTCCATTCATTTCACAGAGACAAATTGGAGAAACAAGAAAATCCTGAAAAACACAAAGAGAAGAATCAAGGATGCAAGATGGGAAATGAGAAAGAGGAAAGGAAGAAACAAGCAGAGTGGGAGGAGTCATCAGCTGATGATCTGCTTGTATCCATGCTAGTGTTTAAAGTCCAACATCTCCCTCTAGTGGTCATATATGAACCATGTGTGAGGATGCTGTTAATGTAAAATGTGAATCACAGTGTTCCAGTCAGTCATCAGTGTGTCTCTGCACAGCTGTAATTAAAATGTGTTCAGAGGGCCTCAGTGTCTGAATGGTTCCAGTTCAGCTCCATAACAGCAGCGTCCCTGGTTTGATTCCTGTGTTTCAGCTCATATCTGCCTCTCTCACTGAGGGGGACGTACACACACACACACACACACACACACACACACACACACACACACACACTAACCACTAACTCTATTTGAACCAATAGAAAGCTGGTGCTCAGAGGAAGAGGGCGGGCTTTACTTGGTGTCAGTGACAGAAATGAAAAGAAGCTCAAATGAGTGAGAAGGACGATGAAGGAAACATCTGTGCTGTGTCTGCTCTGTAAGTAGAATCTCTGTGTTTGTTTGAATTCTTGTACTTTGACTGTCTGCTCTCCTGATAACTGATGATGAGGAGAAGACATGAAAAACAAATCAGGCTGAATTCAAGTTAAAAACACCACGAGGACCAACTGCAGGTCTGAACTGACTCTTTATCTTTGCTCAGGAGTCGAGGAAACACAGCAGGCAGTGAAAAGATCAAATCATTCACTCATTATATCAACACAGCTGCACAGTGTGACAGTAATACTTATAATTAGTGCACATTTTTCTCTATATCTCCACAGTGCAGTCAGTGCACCTATAGTAGCAATACTGATGGTTTAAAGAACTCTTTAAATCTTTAAATAAGAAGCAGAGACTGTTTAAAATCTGTTTCTTGCCACAGAAAACTTGCAGTTGATCAGTAACATGTCACATGTCAAACACTGACAGCTGGACTCCATATTTTCCTCAAAAACAGATGAAAAATGAATGAATATGGATGAATGATGCTCTTTCTTCTTCTTTTTTCAATCGTTAATACTTTTTTTTTTTAAAGGCAGCACGGTAGCATGGTGGTTAGCACTGTTGCCGCACAGCAATAAGGTTCTTAGTTCAATTCCACAATCAGGCCAGGGTCTTTCTGTGTGGAGTTTGTGTTCTCTCAGGCTTCCTCCCACCGACCAAAAACATGCAGCTTGTGGGGATAGGTTAATTAATCCGATTGATCAATTCATAGGTTGATGGTTGTCTGTCTCTGTGTTAGACGTGCAACCTATCCAGGGTGTACCCTGCCTCTTGCCCTATGACAGCTGGGATAGGCTCCAGCGCCCCCCGTGACCCTGAAAAGGACGAATGGATGGATAGAGTTTTTTTTTTTTTTTTTACTCTTTTGTCAAACTTTACTGAAATTTTTTTCTGGAATCAAATAGAAAACGACCAGATATATCAGAGAGAGATGAGTTTGTGTGTTTGTCAGCTGTTTGTGTGGAGTTGTTCTTTATGTTCACCTCAAACCAACCTGAGTGTCATTTCTCTTTAGTTCTGATCTCACTGCTGAGCTGCACAACAAACCAAGGTCAGTAACCTTCTTCTGTCACAGTTTAAACCTGATAAGTGCTCACTGATATGACCTGATTGGGTTCATGTTTCACTATGTAAAGTCTAACAAATAATCAATCTTTATTTTAACCCTCACAGCTCGTCTGACTGTGAGTCCCAGCAGCTCTCAGTTCTTCAAAGGAGACTTTGTGTCTCTGAGCTGTGAGGAGGACGACAGCTCTGCTGGATGGACTCTGAGGAGGAACACAAGCAAACCAAACATCACTCAGTGTGGAGATGGGTGGGGAAGATTAAATGGTTCTTCCTGTGACATCGGTTACATGTACCCACTGGACAGTGGAGTTTACTGGTGTGAGTCCAGAGAGGGTCCCATCAGTAACATGGTTAACCTGACAGTCACTGGTAAGCTGAGTGTGTGGAGTTAGTGTTGATGAAGCTGTGTGTAAATGGATGAAATGCTGTAGTTTGTCTCTGTGTTGAGGTGGATCAGTGATCCTGCAGAGTCCTGTCCTCCCTGTGATGGAGGGAGATGACGTCACTCTGCTCTGTAAAACAAAGACCACTCCCTCCAACCTCACAGCTGCTTTCTATAAAGATGGCTCCCTCATCAGGAAGCAGCCTACAGGTCACATGACCATCCAGCATGTTTCCAGGTCTGATGAAGGCCTCTACAAGTGTGACATCAGCGGTCATGGAGAGTCTCCATCCAGCTGGATCACTGTCACAGGTGACACACTCACCTGTCTGTGTTTCTGCAGCTTTCAACATTCACAATGTGACGACAACTTAATGACTGTGTTTGCTTTATTTTAGGGGAACACACCACCACACCTCCACCTACATCCACACCTCCACCTGGTTCCCCTCTCATACCTATGTTGTCATCTGTTGGATCAGTCTGTGTTGTGGTTCTACTGGTGTTACTGGTTCTGCTGGTGGGACGATGTGTTCACAGGAAACCTGAAGGTGAGACACAGACTTCTGGATTTTATAAATTCATTCATTTTAAATTGTGTTTGGTTTTGATGGACATGTTAACATTTACACACATTTGAAGGTTGAACATTTCAGCTTCACTTAAAGCTGTTTTACATGTTTGTAAAACTTCCGCATAAACTTTGATGTCAAGCCTTTTATTTCAGTAATAATCTACATGTCCTGTTAAAACTTTGTTTCTGATTTGAAAAAGAAAAATATAACTGACTCATGTTGAGGTTCACAATAGTTTAAACTCCTGTTATTTTTTTCTTTGATAACAGAGTCTATAACATGAGCGAGCCCAGTGTCTGCTCCATCAGTGAAAGATGGCTGTAGGCACTGTGACGCTGCTTGGTAATATAATATAATATAATATAATATAATATAATATAATATAATATAATATAATATAATATAATATAATATAATATAATATAATATAATATTTGAGGACATTTCCTCTGACTATCTTCACCTAATTTATCTTGGGTGGTTAGAATTAGATTTTTGTTTATGAGCGCTATTTCTTACTGTTATCATGTGATGGATGGTTTAAATTCACAGTTATAAAATATAAAATAAAAAATATATATTAAAAATGTTTAATTAAGCATTTTACTAATCTGGTGCCAGAATTTACCACTGAAAGAGTTTAAATTAATACTTCTGTTTACACACATATTGATAAACTGTCTGCAGTGTTTATTTAGATTTCAAAGATCAAACCAAATGTAACCATGAATGTTTAACTCTGTACTTACTGAGTGTTGTTCACTGTGAGCTGGACTGTGTGTTTGTGGTCTGTGGTTAACTGAAGCTAACAGCTCTGCAGTCATCCAGCATCCTGTTTCTGAACAAACAGTAAACTCTGCACACAGACCACAACTCTAAAGATAAAACTAATACTTTTTTTAAAATTCCACTTCTTAAACATTATCATTTTCTTTATGATCAGCTGTTATTCCTGCTCTGATGTCCTCTGTGTGTGTTTGCTGTGCAGACAGTGATCCAGCTACAGTCCACTCAGCAGCGAGAACTGAAGACGTCACTTGTGGAAAA
Organism: Astatotilapia calliptera; assembly: GCF_964374335.1. Taxonomy (NCBI): domain Eukaryota; kingdom Metazoa; phylum Chordata; class Actinopteri; order Cichliformes; family Cichlidae; genus Astatotilapia; species Astatotilapia calliptera. The sequence continues at coordinate 72,572,152 of NC_137424.1, forward strand.
ATCATCATCAAAGACAAGAAAAAGAAATCAAATCTGAGAGGTGAAGCTGCTCTTCTTCTGTCTCTGCCATGGTTCACTCAGGCTTTGCTTTAAGCTACATGCTAATAATAACATGCTAAGTTATTAGCATTCTCCTTCAATCTTATGAACACATTTGCCTTCAACATACAATTACTGACCAAGTGTTTGCGTCAAGCACTTTGTTGATTTATTGAACACATAAGTAGCTCCTAGATAATGAAACTCAAGCACCACCATCAAGACAAACTTTTAATTTAGAATAAATGTATCTTTAAAAGTTCGCATTTAATTCTTTTCAAAATTACTGTCAACATTAATGACCACAAGTGGATGAACCCTATTGGGTTTTGGTGATGACATGACCTTTTTTCCAGCACTGCCATTAGGTCAAATCTTTTATCCATGTTTTTTTTATTTTATGTGTCCATCCATGTCCTTTAGAATGAATCCTGTTTTCTTGTGACCCAGGACCCTTTGTTGTATCACCACGACATCACTTTCACTCACCCCTCCTCTTTTCTTATCCAGGCTTGAGATCGGCAATGGCAGAGCTCTTCTGTTTGTTTGTTTTTTTATGTGTGTGTTTGTGGTGAAATTCAACCATTTGTGAAACAGAAAATTGTGAAAACATCAGTAAAATAGTCAGAATATGTAACAGTTCTTGTCCAACAATTAAGTTTTTTTTTGTACACACCCTCTGTTGTGCAGAAAGTGTGTGAATGCTCCTTGCAGGCGTATTTCTTCCATTGTGCTAGTCTTAGAATCATTTCTTTTGGGACAAACCTGCACCTTCCATATTTCCTGCCCATGGTTTTTAGCATTGGAGAAGTTGGGCTGTTTGTATTTGTCTGTTCGTCCCTCAGAATAGCTGCAACAGTGGTTGATGCTCTCAGATGGCGCCCCTTTTCTCTCAATATGAGGTTTCACCAGAGTATTACCAAGCTGCTCCAGGAAAATCGTCCTCGACTCTGTTTGTGCATCGTGCTGAACAGCAGGACATTTTTCCTTTTCTTGAGCCAATAGGAGACTAGAGTTGCTTTTTCAGTGAAGGCAAACGCTGAAGATGTTACCTTCCTGCTCTTGACAGCAAGAAGTTCAGAAGGAAGCTCAGGCTTGTTCTTTCTCACTATCCCTAACATGGTAAACTTCCTTTTGAGCAATTCCTCATCCAAGGCATGATACAAAAAAAAAATTGCATGTGAAATTATGCACACGCAGTCCTTCAGCCAAATCAACCATCACTCTTTTGGCCAGGTCTTTCCAACTGTCCCCATATACACACCTCCCCTCTAAATTTGTCATCCGAAGGACAGTATTTTTAATCGATGGTGTCATAAAGATCTCAAATGATGACTTGAGGTCCTCAACATGGCTGACTGCATACCTGGTGGGGACTGGAACCATTTTGATAATATTAGAAGCACTAAGTCTCCACTGTTGTTTAAAGTTGGGAAAGGGACCATATTATCTTTCCATTTTTGGAAGGCATTGTGTATGCTGATGATTGAGAGACAACAGGAGGGCCAATACTCTCATTCTCATTAGATTAGAATTCACAATCCTCCGTCTCTGACACATTCTCGTCTATGTGACTTTCACCGTCAAAGAGTTGTGCCAAAACCTGATTGACAGTGAAGCTTTTCCCAGATGACACTTTTTGAGACAGCACACATATTACAGAGTACACAATACACCAAGAGTAGTAATTTAGATAGAGGGATGTCATGGAAGCTTTTATAAGTTTGCTACTCCCTAATTTTGTACGAGCTGTCAACGTCCTTGCAGGAAATTCCCTCCCACCACATGTGAAATATCAGTTCTAATTCAGCAGGGTCAAAATGACCCTGAGCATGATAGAAGGGTTTCTCACTATGATTTGTCCAATTTATTTTATATTGATTAGGGTAGACCACGGTGGGTTGTCACATTGCTACAGATAAACTAGAGGGCACTTGAATCAGTTTCTCACTAGCAAGCTAAAGACATAGAGCTAGATTAAGTAGCAGCTCTTATGTAGCTACATTATAATATTTATCAAGAGGTCAGTTGGGGGTGTTTATGTCACTGGTCCTGAGTTTGGTTGTTACACGTGTCAGAACCGAGCACCTGAGGGTGAGAAATGTTTTTGCAGCTAGGGATATAAAGACGGCAATATTTTTCATTTCTTTGTTAGCAGAATAGTTTGTGTTGGTCCAAGGAAGTATGGTTTCAGTGTGTGTCTGCAAAACCTGATCTCACAAACAGTGTACCCATGGCAACCCACTGGAGGAGCTCATTACCTTACAGGGTTGCTGGATAAAGACTAGCAACCTTTAAATTGAGATCACAGAAACTTTCCCCACCTGGAGGATTGAGTGTGTATCAAGACTTTAAATGGAGAACAGTTCAGACTCAGTTTGATATTGATGTAGTTCAGTTTGTTCTCACATGAGACTTCCTCACTATTACTCAGGTTAACAAATCTCACACAAAATGACTGTTGAATGTCATTTAAAATGTGTTGGGAACCTCTGTCCTTTTTTAATAACATCAATGATTCATCACTACAAAATACAGTCATGGTTGTGGAATCTGTTCTCAGTTGTTTTCATGACTTTAATAAAGGCAACATTATTAAAGTCTGTAAATTCCTTCATTTCAGTGCACATAAAAAAATAATTCACGATAATTATCGCTGCTTCAAATTCATGGTTTAAAAAAATGGTGTATTAGATGGTCAAAGGAGCTTGCAAAGAATTAGTATTAGATGGTGTTTATTTCTAAACTTGTCTCTAACTTAAAAGAAAAAATTATGAAAAATATTTTTTACTGAAACATAATTAATAGTTATTGGACGACTAACCCTGTCATGTAGTCAAAAACATAGTGTGCATTCATGTGGTGATGAAGGATTTGTCTGGTGCAATTCCAGAACAATAAACCAGCTCAATGTCCAAATGTGGCTCATCTCCCCACACAAGTTATCAGCAGGATTATTGAGATTTATTTGTTGATATGAGACAGACTAAACAAAGCAAATGTCTTCTAGTATAAAATATCATTCTGACTCTTCTGAAGTTCTGCATGTGAAACCACAGCAGCTCCTTCCTGTTGTTCACTTCTGCTCAGGCTAATAAAAGTGTGATCATGCGTGCTTTGTGGTCTGTGGGGAAGTTTGTCAGTTCTAATTTAAAAGAGATGGCAGCTTTGTGGTCATCCACTTGTCTTTGTCTGGTTCCTCACCCAGGAACAATTTGCCATGGGAGACCCTACCAACAAAGTCTCCTGACAACACAGAAACCCCACAGAACTAGTGATGGCCCGCTTGAAGCTGACGCTCCGGAGCGTGTGTCGAAAAAAAACAACACACTGGTTCAGAAGCACTGTGTCGAGGCTTGCTTCGTTTGGCAAAAGTCACGTGACCAGTGACGTCCGAAGCTTCATTACGCACGTAACTGCTTCGGTACCTGATTCAAACGGATATAAGGAAGTGAATCATCCACGGGATTCATGGAGTGTGTTGATGGTGACAGAGAGCGAAGAGGTGATCATTCCACTGACAGATATGGAGCCAGCGAGGAAGAGAGGACGTTCTGGCGTGTGGAAATATTTTGAGTTGATTTTGCTCAATTCATTTTATCTGCCGAAGTGAAAAACTTGAAATGTCCAAAATCATGTTTTCATAATGTAAATATCATTACAGCATATGACTTTAGGAACACTTCCATGTGAATTAAAGCTGATGAAGACTACAAAAATGTATTTGACACTATACGTACATTACATTGCTACACAGTTTAGAAAATCATTTTGTTTATTGTTTTTAGGTGATAGTCTGCAGGACCCAGGAATACCTGCATATCTACCAGCTTGCAGTGTGGTTCCTGCACTCCACAGCCTCTTCTGTTCCATGCAAGTGGATTTTCTCCAGGGCAGGAGAAACTATTTCTAAGAAAAGAAACAGACTCAGCCAGCACACAGTAACACTAATCCTCTTTTTAACTGTAAATAACAAAAGGGCTACCTGACATAGATCATGTTTTTACTTTGCAAGTTCTTGATTAGGGGTGGGTTTTGATTATCGCTTTTCTGATTACAATCCATGCTAAATTGAATAAAGTGATATTGATTCATTAAAATCCCATGTCGATTTGTAAATTAACGTTATTATGCCTGAAACGCCAGCATCTCAGGTTAAACCTCACAACATGTCGTCAAACACCAAACAGCTAAAACAGTAACTGGGAGCAGGTTTACGGATTCTGCATACAAGCGTGAACACAGAGCGCGGACCCGACGCGTCAGAGTCAGATTTTGATGTGTCGTCGGGTCCGCGCTGTGTTTGCCTCTTTTTTTTTCGCTGGCTTCTGCAGCTGCAGGTTTCATAACTCTCTGTTTACATCTCTAATTAAGTCTCACATGTGTCAGCTTTCTTTTAATAGATACGAAATTATGGATATATACTGTTAAATGATCAGACTTGTAATGTTTCTGACTGAGGCAAAACTTTCCAGATTCCAATCAAATTGAATCGGATCCTGTATCGAATCAAAATGATTCTACAAATCAGTGACGATGCAGCCGTACTCAGCTTCCTAAGCATTTTCCCTTTCCAGTTCACAATCAATCCCACCCCTAGGTCAAAAATATGTATAGGACAATTGGCCTAATCTAATATTTTGTATGAACCTGTCCAGCTGTCCAGTGATTAAACGACAAGTAGATGGAGGCAGGACTTCACAGCAGGGGCATACTCCATAATGTGCTGTGCATTATCATATGTATATTATATATATTGCTCACTTATTGTATTTACCAACATCAAGGAGTTATGAGCAAAGAAAGGCCACCATAGTGCATGTTTAAATAGGGAAAGTTTATTGATCAAAATGTATTACGCAAATACGCATTACATTTTTTTCAGCCCCCCAATCGAGAAAACAAAACCAATTACATGTTCAAAGCAACGGAACGGTGGCCCAATATCAGAGAGAACTCCACTCTTGAGTGAGCAGTGATAATTGAGCAGTCCGTTTTATTTTGCAGGTTCAAGCTGCTCTTCAAAATTTTCACCACCAGATGTCACCGGAGAGGACTGTGTTGAAAAGCTTCGAGTAATGAACCGTTTTTCAATACAAGCTTCAGTGCTTCGGAAAGCTTCATTTGGCCATCACTACACAGAACATACAAACCTGTCACGGCCCCCGTGTCTCTCTGGTTGGCTCACGCTGGCTACAGGTTTTGTTGTTGTTCGTTTTTGTTTTTGTGTTCTTTGTCTTTCCTCCTCCTCTCTGCCTGGGTGGAGCTCGTTACGGGCTCTCGCTCTTGGCCCACGCACCTGTGTGATTGTGTCCAACTGCTGTTGATCTGGCTGATTTCCCCAGCTGCTATTTAAGGCAGTGGAACATAGCAGCTCACTGCTGGAATGTTGAACCTCCTGAATATCCCTCTTCTGGACCAAATTACGGGACATGCCCAGATGTAGCAGCGTGTGTGGAGTTTTGGAGCGAGTGCGGCTGAAGAGGAGTGCGTGTGTGCGGAGGAGCTGTGGCAGTGACTGTTTGGAAGAGGAAGCGTGTGTGTGTGGATTCCCCCATATATACACATATATATATATATATATATATATATATATATATATATATATACATACATACATACAGTGGGGCAAAAAAGTATTTAGTCAGCCACCGATTGTGCAAGTTCCCCCACCTAAAATGATGACAGAGGTCAGTAATTTGCACCAGAGGTACACTTCAACTGTGAGAGACAGAATGTGAAAAAAAAATCCATGAATCCACATGGTAGGATTTGTAAAGAATTTATTCGTAAATCAGGGTGGAAAATAAGTATTTGGTCAATAACAAAAATACAACTCAATACTTTGTAACATAACCTTTGTTGGCAATAACAGAGGTCAAACGTTTACTATAGGTCTTTACCAGGTTTGCACACACAGTAGCTGGTATTTTGGCCCATTCCTCCATGCAGATCTTCTCGAGAGCAGTGATGTTTTGGGGCTGTCGCCGAGCAACACGGACTTTCAACTCCCGCCACAGATTTTCTATGGGGTTGAGGTCTGGAGACTGGCTAGGCCACTCCAGGACTTTCAAATGCTTCTTACAGAGCCACTCCTTTGTTGCCCGGGCGGTGTGTTTTGGATCATTGTCATGTTGGAAGACCCAGCCTCGTTTCATCTTCAAAGTTCTCACTGATGGAAGGAGGTTTTGGCTCAAAATCTCACGATACATGGCCCCATTCATTCTGTCCTTAACACGGATCAGTCGTCCTGTCCCCTTGGCAGAAAAACAGCCCCATAGCATGATGTTTCCACCCCCATGCTTCACAGTAGGTATGGTGTTCTTGGGATGCAACTCAGTATTCTTCTTCCTCCAAACACGACGAGTTGAGTTTATACCAAAAAGTTCTACTTTGGTCTCATCTGACCACATGACATTCTCCCAATCCTCTGCTGTATCATCCATGTGCTCTCTGGCAAACTTCAGACGGGCCTGGACATGCACTGGCTTCAGCAGCGGAACACGTCTGGCACTGCGGGATTTGATTCCCTGCCGTTGTAGTGTGTTACTGATGGTGACCTTTGTTACTTTGGTGCCAGCTCTCTGCAGGTCATTCACCAGGTCCCCCCGTGTGGTTCTGGGATCTTTGCTCACCGTTCTCATGATCATTTTGACCCCACGGGATGAGATCTTGCGTGGAGCCCCAGATCGAGGGAGATTATCAGTGGTCTTGTATGTCTTCCATTTTCTGATGATTGCTCCCACAGTTGATTTTTTCACACCAAGCTGCTTGCCTATTGTAGATTCACTCTTCCCAGTCTGGTGCAGGTCTACAATACTTTTCCTGGTGTCCTTCAAAAGCTCTTTGGTCTCGGCCATGGCAGAGTTTGGAGTCTGACTGTTTGAGGCTGTGGACAGGTGTCTTTTATACAGATGATGAGTTCAAACAGGTGCCATTCATACAGGTAACGAGTGGGGGACAGAAAAGCTTCTTACAGAAGACGTTACAGGTCTGTGAGAGCCAGAGATTTTCCTTGTTTGAGGTGACCAAATACTTATTTTCCACCCTGATTTACTAGTAAATTCTTTACAAATCCTACCATGTGGATTCATGGATTTTTTTTTCACATTCTGTCTCTCACAGTTGAAGTGTACCTCTGGTGCAAATTACTGACCTCTGTCATCATTTTAAGTGGGGGAACTTGCACAATCGGTGGCTGACTAAATACTTTTTTGCCCCACTGTATATATATATATATATATGTATATATATGTGTGTATATATATGTGTGTATATATATGTGTGTATATATATGTGTGTATATATATGTGTGTATATATATATATATATACACATATACATACATATATATATATATATATATATATATATGTATATATATGTATATATATGTATATATATATATATAGCACTGAGGTGATCCCTGTTGTAAATAAATCTCCTTTTGTTCTCTAAGAAAGAACTGTCTGCGCGTGAGTCCGTCCAGTAGCCATGACAAAACCCCTCCACAACAATAAGAAAGTAATTTACAGAAGGTTGGCATATTGTGCCATGGGAGTTTGCCCAACCAGTCTACATTTATTTTGTGGAGAAGGTATTTGACCATGTCCGATCTTGGGGATCCCGTGGGTGTGCTTTGGCAGTATGCAGTGTCCAACCCACTGATGGACTCCAGGGCTACTTTTTTTTTTTTTTTTTTACTGCTTCTGTTCAAAATTTTTATGGACAGAATTTCTAGGCATAGACAAGTGGCATAGCTATCTCTGCTCTTTGCAGATGATGTGGTTCTGTTGGCTTCATCAGGTGATGGCCTCCAGCTCGCACTGGAATGGTTCGCAGAAGAGTGTGAAGTTGGTGGGAATAGATATCAGCACCTCCAAATCTGAGGCCATGGTCCTCAGCTGGAAAATGATGAAGTGCTCACTCCAGGTCAGAGTTCCTGCCCCGAGTGGAGGGATTTATGTATCTCTGGGTCTAGTTCGCGGCCGAGGGGAACAGGGAGTGGGATCGACAGATGGATAGGTGCTGTGGCTGCAGTGATGCGGATGCTGTACCGGTCCTTGGTGAAAAGAGACTCATCTCAAATACTTGGTCCAGTTTTACTCCTCATTCAAAAAGCATGTACACCTGGGTAGTTCACAGGGAAGGATCTCTATAAATAGCAATGGCGGCAAAGGCAGCACCTAGCAGACCACTTTTGAAGTCGCTAGAAATCCAAGCATTTACACACACTTCAAGCTTGTCAGAAGTTGCTAAAGTTATATCCTAACATTGAGAAAGGCAACACTGGGCTGCTAAAGTAGAGCAATGCAGCCCAAAGCAACTGGTGTAAAGCACTCCTTACAAACACTTTTCCCAGTGATGATGGAAGAGTTCAGAAAGTAGAGCTCAGGGTCACCAAGCAAGGCTGAGACAAAAGGTTCCTGAGGTCTGTGTCTTGGATCATTCTGCTGATAAAAAGTAATACTAAAACCCTCTTTTCAACTAGTTTTGTGTAATTATCTGCTGCAGTCTTTCATGTTTATGCCTTGAAAAGCAAAGAGCAGTAGAACCGTATGTGTTGTAGACATTCTAGTAGCTTGATGTTCTCTGCTATTTACCAGCAGAAGGCTTAGCTTTGCTATCTGCTTAACAGTATGCCCAGGTGCATTAGGGGTTTTATGACCCCACCAATAATGAGATCCAGCCAATATACCCCCCCCCCCCCCCAATAAAATTATTAATTATGGTGCATAAATAGTTTGATTTTCTTTAATCATTTCAATTACTGCCAGCAAAATGTTTAATCATCTATTAATGTAAACTGCTTTTTCCCTGACAGTTACTTCTCCCACGCTATGAGCTGCTTTAGCAATACTGAAAAAACAGCAATATGGTACATCGATGATACTGAAGTTTCGCCTATCCCATTCTTCTTATGAAGTGGTGTTGGAATTACCAAGAAATGTATTCCTCCCCATGCACTGCTGGCTCTGTTGTGCTGGCTCTGGGTCCATTGTGTAACTCACGCCACCAACATTACCAGGACGCCTACATTAGAGCCTCTTATTGCGTGTTTTGGTTGGGTTTCCAGCAATCAGAATCAGAGAAACTGTATTAATCCCAGATGGAAATTGAGTAAAATAAAAAAGGGGGGCCACATATCGTACTCAAACCGGCCACTCTGAGCCATGCAATATATGATAGATACCCATCCAACTGAGCTAAACCTGCACCCGACTGTGGTGCAGGTCACCAAACTGGAGAGGTATAGAGGGGATAGCCTAACTAACATATGAAACCAGAAATGACCGCTTTTTATTCTACTTATTTCAACAAAGTAACTGATTCTGATTACCACCTATTTAAACGGTAACTGTAACTGTAAGACTGTAACTGTAAGACTAACAGTTACTCATATTTTGTATTTCAAATACGTAACGCTGATACATGTATTTCATTACTCCCCAACACTGTTTGTAGGCTTGTTGTTTACAAAAAGATGTAGTCTATGACGGCAACGGTAGGTTGAGGATTAACAGAAACATCTGGTTAGCTGTTCTTTAGCTTATCTGCAAAAATGTAAATGTAAAATAATTGCAATGTAAGGAAAAGGATTTTTTTTTCCCTGTTTGTTGACATCTGCCACCATAAATCGTTGACGATAGCATTTAGAAATGACGTTAACAATGCGCAAGATATGTGGGGAAGGGGCTTACTGATGATGCAGTTGGGTAGTGGGGGATTGGCAGCGTGCTGTGTGTATGTAGGGAGTGGGTTAGTATGTGCAATCCAATCATTTAAGATCTAGTCATTTTAGAGAGTGGCAAGTTTTCTTGACTTGAGCCCCATGTCAGGAACCAAACACAGATGACAGGGACAGAGAAGGATTTAATGTTTCAGACATCATCGCCTGCACTAAGCCTGCACAACCTGATCCTGAGTTTATAGCAGTGCAGAGGCGAGCTAAATGTGTGTTATCTTTTTTTTTTTTTTTAAGTTGCAATCAATCTTCTAAACATCCCTAATATTCTCTCAGTATATTTGCAAACAGAGTCAGAATTGCTCAACATATGTATTCGCACAGTTTTATTTAAACTTTTTTGCATCTTCAATTTTAGATTTTTTTTAATAAAGGAATGCACTTTTAAACATGGCTGTTTTAGTGCCTACTGACTAATTACTGTTAATACTGTTTTAGAACAGAGCAAATGTTCTTTAATGCAATGAACATTATTTCTTCTTTGAAGTTGTGAAAAATACACAGCAGCTACTTCCTGTTATTCAGTCTGAAGCAGGTAGCTTTCTCCTTAGCCAGTTGTAATCTGGAAAGCCCCCCTTACATTTGCTTTCCCCGAGAATTTGTCAGTGCTGTTGCAGGCCTGCTTAGAACAGAAATGAGAAAAAATAGAGCTGATTATTAGCTCACAAAACACAAAACAAAATCACCTGGCAGGTTTTCTTTAAGTGCACTGTTAAAAATAATGGACCCCTCTCAGACATGTTTCCTAAAACTCCCTCTATTAAAAACAAAAACAACCCAAACCTAACTGACAAAATCAACCCATCACCCCAACAATCTTAAACACACAAGTTTTGCCACCACATAATGTCACCTCCTCAATACACCGAAAGTCTCGTTAAAACCACACAATTTGCACAAAAAAATCACCCCCTTTATGCACTTCAACATACTTGGATTCAACATAAAACACAACCCCCCTTACAACAACATATCACTAAACTATAAATTTCCTACCCCAATCTGCACTTCTCTTCTCTGCTATGCTTCCTCTTCTGAAAGCCTCAGTCACACACACACACACACACACACACACACACACACACACACACACACACACACACACACACACACAGGAAGTTCCTTCGTCACCACTCACTCCAGCTAATTTGCATACTGAGTCATCTCTCAATGAGTTGCTGTAACAACAGAAACATATGTTTAAACATTACCACCTTATTAAATTATTTTATTTCTTTCTACAGTGATCACTGGTTTTGATCACTCAGTACGAGAGAGCACTCCTAAGTCACTCTTTTAAAACTACTTTAATCACTTTTTTCACAACTCCCTTTGTCATATGGCTTCTTCTATTCCTCAATCACAAACTCAAATGTATTTTATTAACCATTCACACCATTCCACCACTCATACAAGTAGCAAGCTGATCTTCATTGCGTATCTTTGTGTTCTAAGCCAGGTTTAATCAGTGTCTATACATGAATCATCATGGGCTTGTCTTGTCTTTATAATAAGGTTAATGCATTTTCTGTTTGTGTATGTGAATTTGCATATGTTGCTTTTGCAGTGTGTCAGACTCCTGCACAATTCTCCACTTAAGCCGTCAGTTCTCTTTCCCAAATTTGCTAACCCAAATGTTAAGTTCCCACCTTATTAACAGCATTCCTTCTCCTCAGCCAGAAGTTAGGGCTCCACTTGCCACTTACCCCCTCCGCCTTGGCCCAGCGGCTTTACCCTTGAGGTCCCGTCTTCTTCACTTCATCTCACCAGTGAGTCTGAGGTCACAGGGACTGAGTGAGGCCGAGTAATCGTGACTGTGCCTGCCTTAGGTTGTCCCAGGGTTTCGAGGTGGGATCTTACCCGTCATGGGCTATCCAGCCTTCCATACTCGCCTGATACGGGGGCCAAGTGGGCAGGGGTGCTATGAGCATAGGGAACACACTGGCTCTGGAAATTAAAGGAGTGTTAGCTGCTTCCTTCATTGCATCTTATATTAAACTATCTCACTTCTGATTCTTTCCTCGAATAATTTCACATATGGCACTTTGTGTATGTGTGTTTTCTATTCATTAATGTAATTGTCAGTTATTTTCTCTCTTCATTTTACTTTTTTATCTGTTTGTTTGTAACGTTCTACTTTAGTTCTACTAAATCTTCATGTAAAAACAATACCCCCTCTTTCACGCACACACTCTGCAGTTTGCCTACGCACACACTTCTCTCTCAGACTTCCTTTTATGGGCATGTAACTTCCTGTCACACACACACAGCACGCAGCTTCTCAGAGCAGCTCAAGCTGCTTTTCTGTTTCTCCAGGCTAATCAAACTTATTTTGTATTTACAATCTACAGACCCTCTGTAATTCTGCTAACTTTTGATCTAAAATGTAGCATCATTCACACAATGATTTCATAATCCTCTCACACACACACCTTTTAAATAAACTAAACTCTTTGCATTTGTCAGCATTCACATCACAGCCTTCAACGTGCTCACTTTCACTCCTGCAAGACGCGGAGATGGACATCTCCTTCACCTAACATAAACTAAATTACCATATCAACATACAATTACTGAAATTCAAACTCAAATACACCGTCTGTTTTAATAAAGTCAAAGAGTAAACGGGTGTACCAAGTGTATGTACTTATGTGTTTTTAAACTGAAAGAAAAGAACCTCAAACTCTTATAACATCACTCATGCATCTCTTAAATTAAAAACACTTTCAAACTTTAAAACATCCTACTTTACATCACCAAAGAAATACCTCTCACACCTTTATTCCTCATTCAAAACCTTCTAGTCACCGCATTCACACTTAAACTGTGACCAGAGTTGAGGAATATAACTCAAAACACACTTTCCTAAGAGTATTTTAGACATGCTTGTCATAATCAGAAAGAGCAAGTCAAAAACAAACAAACGAAAAATTCAAACCTCCATTAATTCTCACCGCGCACACAAGAAATTGAAAAAATAAACCACACCAGCAACTAATGCTGGAGAAAAGTTACTACTGAAAGTAATGTGTTAGTCTTAAGTATATACAGTGCACTCAATATATTTATATATCTACATCCAAACTCAGTCAATTACTATACATCCACTACGGCAACTCAAAACTTTATTTATAGTCCTCTAATAAACATAAATGGCATCTTAAACACACACTCAACAATGTTTGCAGCAGTATTTGTAAAACCAACTGTGGTTTAAACAGGTCACTACTTACTCATTTGCATTTTCACACTCACACACACCGTCTAAAAATAGCAGCAGGCAGTCAGTGCATTGCTGACTCGACACACAGCCTCCTATTTTATATTACAAAGACGTCTTATATTTACAACTACTGCCAGATCTGTCAGCTTTAGCGCCTAACCAATTTTGACAAATTTAAGTTAACGGTCCCACCGAAAAAGTCCAACTTTTTTGTAATCAGTTAACCAGTATCTGTCCAACAGTTTCTGGCCTCATCTCTAAAGTCCCTAACTCAATTTAAAAGCGTCAACCAACCCAAACTTTGCCTGAAGCTCTATTTTTGGCATTGCACAGCCAAGGCTTACCCCGAAGTGTTAAGTTAAAGTTACACGCCCGAAGTCCAACTTCTTCTAACCAAAAAAGCGCAGACTACCGTTCCAAACTGTAAAGTGGTCCAACCACTAGCTATTTTGGAGGTTCCCAAGTTCTCCCCGGTTGCCAACCGTACTAACCCTATTCGCCGATAGGTCAGGGCCAAGCGTCCTTGGCCGGGAGGGAGCATTACCTCCGAGAACTGCGCTTCTTACCAGTCCAACTGGCGTTCTTGAGTAATTTATAATACTTTGGAACAACAGTAAAACACCCAACAAAGTGTAAGACTGAAGCAGGTCCAACCTTATAACCAAAAAATAACCAAATTCCCTAACATACTAAAATCATTGAGCAGTCCAACTGCTTTCCACGGTCCAACCGTATTAAATCCTTTTAGCGGTCCAACCGCATTCAATCATTACCAGCAGTCCAACTGCTTTTTACGGTCCAACCGTATTAAATCATTTCCAGCAGTCCAACTGCTTTAAATCCTCAGTACTGTCATAAGATTCTCATCAAAATCAAAGCAGACATTTACCGGCAACTTTTACTGAATAGACATTTAATTTTATCATCCAATTCAGCACACTTCGGATAAAATCAACAGGCCTGTGCCTACCTCTTTTTAAAGGCGCCTGTCCCCTCAGTTTGGTTGCCGGGTCACGCCTGCCTGTCTGACCACAACGGACCACCGAATTTCACCGTTTACACCTCCAATCCTCCCTCCTCAATTACCGGACGAAGCCCCCAAATGTTAAGGTTCAAAAATTGAGGAAGGAGAGTACAAACCACCATGGTCCAGAAGCTCTTGGTCAAACAATGATTTTAATGAACACACACGTGTGGGAAGAACACTCTGTACGCAGACAGCAAGTGGTCTTCGACTTCCTCAAAGCATACACAGATTTTTATAGCATCAGGGTTTGATTTACTGACGCCCCCTTCATGCGTCACAGACAGGATATATACACATACGTCAATATCAAAACCACAACGACTTTTGACACAATTTAAAAGAACAATTATCTTCTATCTTCATAACAGGTGCTTCCTGTCACTGCCGGATGCTCGCTTGTCATCTTGACACCTCAGCAGCAGTTCTGCAACAAACTGCTCTTTTTGCAACCCCAGCAAAACATGATTAAACTTTCACCTATAAATGATTCTCTCTAACTGAGTGTGTGTGTCTGTGTCTGTGTGCTAACCACAATTGCACCCTGTTTCACGTCGCTGACTAGCTCCTGACCTCTAACCAGACAGAGAGACAGAAACCACACTCAGATATGTAACAACTGAAACTATATATGTGTCATCTACTAAATAAATGTTTTAATCAAGAACCCCTACTAAAAGCTTAATACAAGAATATGAACATATAAAAGATATTAAAATAAACTGATATAAGTGTTTTGTAAGCATGTATTGCAATTCCTTCTATGTTCTAGTTTTCCCTCAGCATGGATCATCTAGACACTCTCACTAGTGAAGCTTTAGACCATTAATGAACCTGAACATCAACTCAAATAGGCACAGATATGCATTGTGTATAAAATAGTTATAACTGCACCTGAAATACAAAGTTAATATAATAACTTGCATGCATAAACATCTTAAGGCCATCTTAAAGCTATCTGTTACATTGTTAGAGCAATGATCATATTGCAGATTATATTATGCTGGTAATAATGATTTTTAACAATAGCAGTAAAATAATTTCCCTGCTCCACAGTTTCTTCACCACAGTTCTGCCATCCGCCGTTTTTGTTAGAAAAAATTGGCCACAGCCACTGCGCTATGAATTCTGGGATATGTTGGGCCACAAGTGATACACCCAACCCATTCTTCAAATCTGGGGAAATGAAGGGCGCATTTTCGGCTGCATTTCGAATTGGGACAGGCTTCATCATGTTGGCGTGACGTAATCACCCTTCAAATTGGGTCTTGAAGAATGCAGACACTGAATTGGAACAGTTATTTTGGCGGCAGAAAATGTGAAAGAGGAACATCACATGGAGATACTTTAAGGCTGGAAATTAAAACACTAACATGAAAAATAAACATAATAACTTGATACTGTCACTGGGTTAAGAATAAAGGAGTGTTCAAAAGAAATCATCAGTATCAAACTGTGACAATAAAAAAAATGTTCATTAAAGCAACCAAGAATGGGATAAGTTTGATGTGAATCTTTGGTAATGCATAGGGGAGGCTCTGTGCCAGTTTTTTTATGCTGTACCTCCCTCCATCCAACCATACACCTCTTTGGGTTTGCCATCAGCCCTGCCTGCCTCACGGACTCCGTGACCGTGACCAACCACTGCACATGACATGATCCACCGAGGTATAACTATGAATGACAACATCATCCAGGTAGGAATTAGGATATGCAGTGTGAGGACGCAGCTATCGCTCCAGCACGTGCTGGAAAATGGCCGCGGCTTCAAACAAGCCAAACAGAAGAGTGATGAATGGCATGAACCATACAGAGTGGAGAAGGTCTTTTTTGTCTTTGGACTCTGCAGACAAGGGAATCTGCCAGTAGGCGTTGGTTAAATCCAGCATGATAAAAGCTAAGCAGTGCTTAACCAGTCCAGGTCAACCTGGGGCATGGGATAAGCATAAAACCATGAGATCTTGTTCACTTTGTGATAATCATCACAGAACCCTATAAAACCGTGCGCTCACTTCTTAATTACCTGGAAGCACCTTAAAGACAACTGGCCCCTCTCAACAGCTGCGACAAATCATCTGGAGAAAAGGTAAGCATAGGAGACCAAACACTGAGGAACAAATCCTCATTTCATCCTGTGATAACAGCATTTTCACCATTTCAGCCAATTCCTTTTGCACAATTTGTCTCTTGTGCTCAGGCAACATGTTAGGTCATGAACAGACGCCAGGCTGCGTTTCAAGGTGGTGCTCCAGCCGGGCAGGGGGTAGAACACATCTGCAAACCGCTGTTGCAATGCAGGAACATCTGCTTTGTGTGAGATGTTCATTACAATGAATGTTAAACACACTCTCTGAAAACTTCATGCCCAAATCTTGCTTTTAAGAAAAATCAAACATCTTTGTCCTTAAAGATAATTTTAGAGTTTTTAATGAGCTGCAGGAACCCTATTCTGTGTGAGTGGAGAACAGCCAAGTCTCCTCCAGTGATAAACCTCCACATGTACCACTGAAAACAGTTAAATTACTTTGAATCTGAAATCAGGGCTCAAACTACTTGTTGTGAGACCATTTCTTTATTTTTCACACCAAACTGTTTATTAAGAAAAACGTTACACAGACTTCATCAAATATAGGATCAAATCAAATCACGATTTCATAATACAAACTTCAAATCAACAAGAAAACAGCTGCAGAACATGTGGAAATGAAATGAATTCATTAAAAAACAGCATGTGGACTTCAAGAACACAGTAAACACACTAAAGTGAAAGGAGGAGCCAAAAATAGAGGTTTAGTAGAATTTTTTGAATTTGTAACATTTCTTTGCTGCCAATGTGAATATGAATGTGGTCTTTGCCTAATTGAATAAAGGTTACACTGACTCACTGCTCCATCTTCTGGTACAAACTGGTATTACATGGAAGTACAGCCCAAAATCAGTTTAGCTTGAGTTTCTTTTTTCTGGACATAAAGTCAGAACAGATGTTGTTTCAAAGCTGGTGGACAGATAAGAGCAACAGATTTAAGAGATTTAAGACAGATTTAAGAGCAACTGTTGTGAAATTATTTGCAGTTTGGGGATAAAAGGATTTAAGAGAAGATTTTACAACAGCAAAAGATTAAATATGAATGAAGAATTGAAATTTAACTGAGGTAACACATTAAATGAATACATTACAAAAGAAGTTAATTTTGGAAACACTAAGAAAGCTCAAATGAAAGAAATTGATATATAAAACCATATCTGCAATTCTGATACAATATCAGTTTGGTAAAAACGACATTCCAAATGAACAATATTTGTCTCTTATATATGATCCACTCATATTTGATACATCTATACGTATTTATACTCTGTAAAAGACAAGCATCGCACTTCCGGCCTTAGCGGTCTTTGAGTACGCGGCCCTTGAGGACCGTTAAGGTTGCAGAACCTGAATTGGGATACAGCCTAAGGCTGTTCCAATTCTCAGCACTGCTCCTCTCTTTCCCTGAGTCCTTAACAATTCTCCTTCCCACGATGACGTTTTCATCGAGGCCAAGGAAAAGAGTTTAGGAAAAGGAGATTTCGAAATTACACCCCACGTGGTCACGTTGTGCAGCTGAGTCACGTGACCACACAGTAACATATCACCACAGAGCCAGGAAAAGGGGGCGGAGAAAGTGTGTGTGCGCAGGAGAGGAGTCGAGCAGAGAGAGATGATTTTTTATGAAACGGGAGTAGAGTAGTAAACTTACAGGAACATATACCATTACCAACGTTTGGATCGATATCTGCATCGATCTGCACACCCTTGTCTCCTGGATCCTAGCTGAGATCAGCGTGAACCACGTGGGTCTCTTCTCCCTGATCTGTTTCCTGTTTGGAAAGACTTCCAGCTTCATCGCGGAGTTTCTCTCGGTTTGTGGGATCATCTAAAGGTAAGCACCGAGCTAACTTTAATGTGGGTTCAGTTTATGCTGAGTTTAGCTCTGTTGAGAATAATAGATTGTTTGGTATAGACTGGAGTCAGACAGACTGTAGAGTTTGTGATTGCTTGCAACATCAATATTATGGCGGTTGCTGGGGGGAAAGAATACATAAAGAAAAATAGTCTTGGAATATGAACAAAGGATGGGGTGCAGGGCATGAGAACAACCAACCCCCACCCTCAGGACATGAAGCCACAGGTACAAGCGTGGGGGAGGGCAATCAGCCTTTAGAATTGACTATGTGCACGTTAGCATATGCTACTTCCGGTGTGGAAACTCCCGTGGGGAGATTTGTTTCCGGTGTCCTATTCGCGCCTGGTTTACGGTCCAAAACAAGTTGATGAATGAATCAAGCGGCGATTTACATTTCTATAGATGGACATTTACCCAATACATCTGTAAATGATGTCTGTGAAGGTTCTCAGTCATCCAGGTCATCGGTCCTTTTGTCCCCCTGATGATCCGATCATCACCTTTTGTCCCTTTGTGGGGGGTTACTCCCACTAGGTTTATATCTGGGACTCACCATTTGACCTTAGAACTGAAGAAGTTTCTCGGATGAGAGGTGAAACTTATTCAACTAACTTAAAGAAGTCCAGACACTTTTCTTTGCAAGTTCCTTTTACTATCTGTAAATGATGTTCATCGACTTGTCGATGTTTTTTCCCCGCGCCTCAGAGCAAAAGAGAAAAGGGATTCAAATGTTATATTTCTCAACTGTCCCTCGTTTATCGCGGGTGTTATGTTCTAAAAATAACCAGCGATAGGTGAAATCAAGTAGCCAATTTTATTTTTGACGGTGCAAAAAGTTTGGTGGACATCGTGGACATACACTACTGCACTTCAGAGTCACACTGCTAGCGATCGTTGCAGCGATTCTGTACTGTACACGAGAGACGTCACGGAGGAGATCGTCTGTAGCAATCAGGACGCAGGACACAATGTGACGTAAAAAAAAAGCATGCAAACTTGCACTAAAAAATCCGTGAAAAAGCGAGGTGAAAGGTGAACCGCGTTATAGCGAGGGACCGCTGTAATTTTGAAGGTAAGTCACAACATACCCTTCGTAAATACTAATGTATAGAAACTGTTACCAGCAATCATTCATTTTTTGTGTGGCTTTTTTCACGGTTTGTTAACATGCTGTGTAGGTGTGTACTTGACTAGCTGATATCGACATAATGGGGGAAACATCTGGTTTGACTATTCTTCACCTGTAGTTTGAATGCTGAACATTTGCCTGTTTAAATCATAAGACCAGTCACTATACAGAGATGTGCTTCTGAATGTGGACGATGCCACATCGAAAAGTGTAATGCAGTAATGCAGTTCTGCTTGTGTTGAGTGATGTAAACAACTGATCGATCTAAATGCTTTAAAATTGATCATTAGATTTTTTATGACACAACAGCGGTGAGTGTTCCCACCTTCTGCTCTTTGTAACTTAACGCAATCTTTCCGTTTTCGAGTTTTGGACATGATTTTGGAGTATATCTTCGCAGTAGTGATTGACCGCAAAATAAATAAAATAAAGCTACCGGAAATGCACAACCCCACATCCGGTCTCAAACCAGGAAGTTAACATTGTCTCGTGCACATAGTCAATAGTGCCTTCATAGTGGACTTCGTAGGATGATCTCCAGATGCATATGTAAAAAAAAAATTATACATATATATATATATATATATATATATATATATATATATATATATATATATATACACACACACACAGACACACAAGCTCTGAGTATAAGATCCATAGAGGCTGGGGTCTATCACACCAGGCAAGACCCCAGGTGCAGGCTGTGTAAAGATGCCCCAGAGACAATCCAGCACATAACAGCAGGGTGCAAGATGCTAGCAGGCAAGGCATACATGGAACGCCATAACCAAGTGGCCGGCATAGTGTACAGGAACATCTGTGCCGAGTATAACCTGGAAGTCCCGAGGTCAAAATGGGAGATGCCCCCAAGGGTGGTGGAAAATGAACGAGCTAAGATCCTGTGGGACTTCCAGATACAGATGGACAAAATGGTGGTGGCTAACCAACCGGACATAGTGGTGGTAGACAAACAGAAGAAGATGGCCGTAGTGATCGATGTAGCGGTTCCGAATGACAGCAATATCAGGAAGAAGGAACACGAGAAGCTGGAGAAATACCAAGGGCTCAGAGAAGAGCTCGAGAGGATGTGGAGGGTGAAGGTAACGGTGGTCCCCGTGGTAATCGGAGCACTAGGTGCGGTGACTCCCAAGTTAGGCAAGTGGCTCCAGCAGATCTCCAGCAGATCAATATATATATTTATACATACATATATATGTGTGTGTGTATATATTAGAGCTGGGCGATATGAGATTTTTTCATATCACGATATGTTTTTTTCATTTCAGGCGATAACGATATCTATCACGATATAAGCCAAATAACTATATTTGTAAGATTTAAATGTGCCGTTGCTCACAAGTAAAATGTGAAATAATCAGCAGCTTGTTTTTATTTAAATATTTATTTCCCATAATAAGTTCAACAGGGTAGATGTACTTAAGGAACATGAGACTTTTTCAGATAAATAAAGGCAAATATTGCAAACTTCAAAAGAAAGGCAGCCGCTAAAGCGTTTAAGTTTCAAAATAGAACAAACGAAACAGACTAAATTGTCAATTCCACTTAGAAACAAAATATTAATTCTAAAAATAAATCTTAGTTTGTTTTACAGAAGAACAGACAAAACTGACTAACTTTTGTCAATATCAAATAAACTGAGAACTAAAAGGAAATTCTCAATCTCTCCTTGTTGTATAGCTGAGCTTTTCAAACAGTTTTAACAGTTACTTTAGTCTGACAAAAGCCGAATGACGAATTAGCGCTTCCAGTCAGAGACTGAGGCTACGTCCACACGTACACGGGTATTTTTGAAAACGGAGATTTTCCGTTTTCGTTTTAAAAAAATAATCCCGTTCACACGTAAAGGCAGAAATGAAGGAAAACGGTGCTATGAACATGCCAAAGCAGCAGGTGGCGCTAGATTCCTAACCGTGCAGAAATATTGGCCAATCAGAAGTCTAGAAGCCTCGGTGGGAAAAAGTAAACAAAGCTGGGGCATAGAAGCAGAACCGAGTCGTATGTGTGGACCGACAGTAACTGTGTGTATATGTAAGCATTTAAACACTGCAGAGAGTAGAATTAACAGTATTGTAGAAATTCATTTCACCGAAACAATAACGTGGCGCACAGTGTGACGCATGCACCAGTTCATTGTATTTCCAGACTTGCTTTCGGCACAATTTACAGTGCACGCTACTCTGTTTTTTGTCAGACTTGAAATAGCCGAAATACCTTCACACTACGGAACTTCTATGGCTCTTCCGTTCGACAATCTCTCCGGCATTGGAACCATCATCTGTTTTCTCTTCGGTCACGCTCGGTTGATTTTTCTAGTCGGTACACTCATTTCCTCCATTACCCGCTGGCTGCTTCCCAAACAAACACACGTGCGGCTTGGCACTTGTGCTGTACGTAACAAGTCACGCGACGTGAAGTTGCGGCTGTGATTGGTTCGGCTCTGCGCTACTTAATTTGGATCGGCCGACCTTTTTTTTTTTTTTTTTTTTTTTTAAAGAGGACAAGAGCGGCGAGGTCTATCGCGATAGCTTAATTTCTCTATCGAGTAAAAGTTATATCGCGATAGATATCGTTATCGTTCTATCGCCCAGCTCTAGTATATATATACTTTTTGTGTGTGTGTCCCAGCTGAATAACAGGAGTAGTCTGCTGGAGCAGCAGAGGAACAATTTTGGACTCAGCTCAGCCACTACAGAGGAAACAATGACTTCAACACAAAAGGTAACAAAAACATTACAGTTACACTGTTATTGAAACTGTGTGCACAGCTGGTTGGTTTTTAAAAACATGTTAACAGCAGCTTTATCTTTTCCAACCTGGGCTCCTCCATATACACAGAATCTACATTCACAACCAAAAACCACACAAGTTAGAAGAAAATACAAAGATTATATTTTATAAGCATACATTGAAACAACAATATCATCAGTTGAACTCAAGTAAAAGATTTTCTCCGCTGATCAATATTTTTTCAATAATGTAATTTTCATTACAACTCTCATTGTAGCACATCATTGTAATGTGATACTGTCAACAGAAGGTGGTGGAAACACACCAACAATGTGTTTTTTTTGACATGTTTGATTCCACTAATGGAGGGAGTTTCAGTTTGTTCCACGACTGCATTTCACTCACTGCCTCTGTTTGTATCTCTGTCACTGCAGGACCAACATGGAGCGAGAAGTCAGCGCTCTCAGGAGGCCGACAAACCTCACAGAAGAAAGGGAGAGAAAACCTACAGCTGTGACTTGTGTGGAAAGTCTTTTACCCACTCTGGACACTTAAAAATACACCAACTCATCCACAGTGGAGTTAAACCGTATAGCTGTGACTTGTGTGGAAAGTCTTTTACCGAGGCTGGATCCTTAAAAAAACACCAAGTCATCCACAGTGGAGTTAAACCTTATAGCTGTGAGTTGTGTGGAAAGTCTTTTACTCAGTCTGGAGGCTTAAAAACACACCAACTCATCCACAGTGGAGTTAAAGCTCACAGCTGTGACTTGTGTGGAAAGTCTTTTACCCAGGCTGGAGAATTAAAAACACACAGACTCGTCCACAGTGGATTTAAAGCGTACAACTGTCACTTGTGTGGAAAGTCTTTTACCCACGCTCAAAGCTTTAAAACACACCAACTCATCCACAGTGGAGTTAAACCTTACAGCTGCAACTTGTGTGGAAAGTCTTTTACCCATCGTAAATGCTTAAAATTACACCATATCATGCACAGTGGAGTTAAAGCACACAGCTGTGATTTGTGTGGCAAGACGTTTGCTCAAAATAGCAGCTTACAGAAGCATCTAGTTACCCACTCTGGAATTAAGGCGTACAGCTGCGACTTTTGTGGAAAAAGGTTCAGAGACAAACAGTACCGAAATAGTCACCTACGGATTCACACTGGAAATGATCTTTACTGCTGTGATCAGTGTGGGAAACCGTTTACAACAGATGCACAGCTACAACAACACATGTTTAGCCACACTGAGGAGAGACCTTACAAATGTGACCTGTGTGAGAAGACTTTTAAAGCTCCAAATCAGCTGAAAAAACACCAACAGTTCCACTCCAGAAAGTAACTCTACAAGTGCAGTTACTGTGAGGATGTATTGATTTTTTTATCTTGTAATTTTAACCTGATTGTTTGGAAAAAGTCTGATCAGTAAACTTATGGAGTTAAACTGAATGAACTGTTAGGAAAAATGAAGACTCATTTTCTCTCAGTAAGCTGAGTGTTGTAATGTAAACAGTAAAATGTAATTGGACGTTGGCAGAGATGCTCTTTGTTTCAGGCGACTTTCAGGATAAAAACATTGAAGCAATTCCCCGACTTACAATGTCTTTGCTTAGAATCAGAGCGACGCAGATGGATCCAGTTCTCAGCCCTGTCGTCACTGTGGTGGTGGGAAAACGTTTCTCTGTGAATTTGTGGAAAAACTTCCAATCATCAACGGGACCTAAAACCACATCAATGTAGACACACTGGAGACAAAATGAAAAACTGCAAAGAATGTGGGAGAGGCTTCCACACACCAAGTACATTACAAATACATGAACTCTTCCACAGTGGGGTCAAAAAGCACATCTGTGACTAGTGTGGGTCATCCTTCACCACTTCAGGAGAGACGCCATACAAGTGCAGACACTGTGACAAAAGCTTCTCACAATCAGGTCATAGTAACAAACATGAACGTACACACATGGAAGTGAACTTCAGCTGTGACCAGTGTGACAAGAGCTTCAGGAATCTCAGTTCATACTCCGAACACAAACGATCCCACGCTGTAAATAAACTGTTTCACTGTTACCAATGTGCAAAAACCTTCACTTCATTATCTGCTCTGTGCAAACATCAGCCTGATCATGCAGGATTGAAATCACTGGATCACAATGAATCTGAAGAGAGAGAAAGATCCTCTTCTGGTTTCAGGGTCAGACTTAAAAACCTTGAGATCAGGCTCCACAGAGTTCAGATGGAATCTCCTGTAAAGAGTGTCAGCTGATGTCACACTTGGATCTGATGAGGTAGCTCTGATTTCTGGACCTGCAGTGAATAATCCTGAATGTTATGTTTAGGAAGCTGCATGTATAGATATGCATATCAAGTTTGTTTTTTCCTTTGAGGGATTTTAATTCTCTAAAATGTTATCTCTGTTACATTTTAATATTTGTTCCCTTGGGACACAGTAGTGTTTAGTAGTTGTACTTGTTACTGTATTATTAAAGTTATAGGAATTTCTTTTTCACCAAACAGATAATGTATCAGAATTGCAGATATTGGTATATATATCAATTTCTTTCATTTGAATTTTCTTAGTGTTTCCAAAATTAACTTCTTTTTTTAATGTATTCATTTAATGTGTTACCTCAGTTAAATTTCAATTCTTCATTCATATTTAATCTTTTGCTGTTGTAAAATCTTCTCTTAAATCATTTTCTCCCAAAACTGCAAATGTTTTCACAGCAGTTGCTCTTAAATCCTCCAAAATGAACTAAATCTGTCCACCAGCTTTGAAACAACACCTGCTGTGACTTTATGTCCTGAAAAAAGAAACTCAAACTAAACTGGTTTTGAGCTGTACTTCCATGTAATGCCAGTTTGTACCAGAGGATGGAGCAGTAAGTCAGTGTAACCTTTATTCAATTAGGCAAAGAACACATTCGTATTCACAGTGGCAGCAAAGAAATGTTGAAAGTTAAAAACAGCAGCACACATCAGGACCATTTTAAAGATCACAGGTGACTACTTTTACTTAATTCAAATTCTGTTAAACCTCTATTTTTTGCTCCTCCTTTCACTTTAGTGTATTTAGTCCTTGAAGTCCACATGTTGTTTTTTAATGAATTTTGATCCACGTGTTTGCTGCTGTTTTCTTGTTGATTTGAAGTTTGTATTATGAACTCCTGATACTGTTAAAGTGTTAGTTATATTTGATGAAGTCTGTGTAGAGTTTATCTTATTAAACAGTTTGGTGTGAAAAATAAAGAAATGGTCTCAGAACAAGTAGTTTGACCCATGATTTCAGATTCAAACTAATTTACCGTATTTTCACGACCATAAGACCATAAGCTTTTCTGTCCCCCACTCGTTACCTGTATGAATGGCACCTGTTTGAACTCATCATCTGTATAAAAGACACCTGTCCACAGCCTCAAACATTCAGACTCCAAACGCCGCCATGGCCAAGACCAAAGAGCTTTCGAAGGACACCAGGAAAAGTATTGTAGACCTGCACCAGACTGGGAAGAGTGAATCTACAATAGGCAAGCAGCTTGGTGTGAAAAAATCAACTGTGGGAGCAATCATCAGAAAATGGAAGACATACAAGACCACTGATAATCTCCCTCGATCTGGGGCTCCACGCAAGATCTCATCCCGTGGGGTCAAAATGATCATGAGAACGGTGAGCAAAGATCCCAGAACCACACGGGGGGACCTGGTGAATGTTTAACACAGATTTCAGAAGAGCGAATATGCTTAATAGTTTAACTAGATTTCATTTGTCAGTGTGGGACTGCTGAGTCACCGGAAGAACTCATTTGATTCATTCTCCACATGATGTTCATTTACAGAAATGTTTCACAGGAACTGATTTCTCCCAAAGGGTGAACTAGTGTGTTTCCATAGATTACCTCTGTATGAATGTACTTCTTAAATGAAGGCAAGTGTTTGTCCTTTTTTGTTCCTCAGGTACAGTACGTGATATCAAGGGCAGGCGGTCAACACTGGGGGTAGACAAGAAGCAGACGTACTTCCAAGAGGGAGCTGCAGTGAGGTCAGAGGTCAGAATCTGAAACAGCTCAGGTTTATATTTTAGAGGTTATAAAAAAATCAAAATGTATTATTTAAAGAAACCTTTAAATAATAGTCATAATTATGATTATTATAAGAAATATCAAACATTTAAGTGGATTTTCTGTTACACATATTGTGTTAGCCCTGCAATAAACTGGCAGCTGTGGCCAGGAGATATTTTATTTTGTATTCTTATGATCACAGTTATAATCAGAATTATCATTGATTAATAATTTACCATTGTTGAATTAGTTGACAGAATAATCTTTGAAGCACATCTATGTTACTTTGAGCAAATATTAATGCACACAGATTATCAGCACTTTAATCAGTCTATTGATGTTCTGTATTATTCTTGTTATTTGTTTAAGTTGTTGCACATCATTGCAATCACACCGCTCGGACCCACAAGTCCTGTTGGACCCAGGCCTGTCTACATTCAGTTCTGCACGTACTCAGGCCTGTAACAACATGAACACACTTATATAAGACACGCACGTTCACACACACACTTAGTAAAAATAGGAGGGTCGTCTGAGGACAGTTTTTCTGATAGATACACTTTCACAAAATGCACAATGTAATACACACTTGTTTTTCTCTAAAGTAGCAGTTGATGTCTATATAAGGAGAACTTTTTGAGAGGTGGGGAATTGTTATCATTTCCAGTAAAGATCTAACTGTGATGTCATCATGGCAATATATCAATGTATCAGCTGGGATAGGCTTCATCCTCCCGCAACCCTGAATTGGATACATTGTATTCCAATTATGTAATCTGATCATTTACAAACTCAAGGTATCTAATCAAAATGTAAGTAATAATTATAAAATGGGAAAGCAGAAATAAGTGTGACATAAATGTAAATGTGTGAGCTGACATAGAGGACAGCTACATGTAGTCTGAAAAACCTTTGTTGTCAAGTTTGCAGGTCTATCAGCACGAGACATTCTTGCATAGAAGACACGTTAAAGTCTCTAACTCAGTGAAGCATTATTGGTCCCGTCTGTTTGGATAAATATAGTAAGTTGATGTTTGTCCATTTATTGACACATTTTCTTAAGTGCTTATCCAGCTCAGGATCACAGTGGAGCTGCAGCTGGATATGTTCACTAAATAAACCTTACAAAAGTTAACAATAAACCTGCATCCATGTACGTTGTTGTCCACAGGATGAGAAAATCAAGCTGGAAGACTGTGGAACATGTTAATAAATGTTTGTGTGTTTATCCCTGTGTCTTTCACAGGAGGCGCTAGAAGGTTTCCCTAATAGTTCCTGGTGAATCAAAGCAGAACCATAAAGGTTGCTGGACTGCATGATGGCCTTACCCCTGAGCAGTCATCCTGTTAAAGGAGGAACCAGTTAGAAGCTGTTTTCAAAGTAGCTGAGCAGATTTCATCTCACGTAAGCAATTAACTGTTTGTTCATCTGTTCTGTCACTTAAAGAGCATTTAAGGACGTCTTTTGAGTGTCCAGTTGAATTAATTCTACTGGCTCTCATGGTCATTTGTTATTATAGACATATTTTTCATCTTCATCCAGCTATTTAGTAAATTCTATCTATTTAGTAATATCCGTCAGCTATAAAATGTAATATAAATATAAAAAATATCTAAATATCTCCTGCACTTTATATTTTAATGATGTAAGTCTGTTTACATTAGCATTCCTCACATATCAATGAGATGCTGTACAGTACAATCCTACTGACACAGCAGAAGGATAACAACGGCTATTCAACATCGTTACACGACACATTCGAGCTGCATGACGCAGACAAAGTGACTCAATCATCTTTTTGTGGTTTATTGTCTTCAAACCAGCAGACAAAGCTGATGGCAGAAGATGTCGGAGAAGAACTTCAGGCCGTGTACTGAAAAGGTATTTTTTTCTTGTTATCAAAGACATTTGGAGTGGCAGCTTCTACAAGTGGTTGTGCTAAAGTAAAGCTTACAGTCTAAGAAATCACAGTGTTGATGTTCAGCACAAAGAGAAAAGCTCACTTGTTTGAATTTATTTACAATCAGTTTTATAAATTCTGACTGTAAACAGCTTTTACAGCTTTGATATTGTTTGACACTCGATATCAGGTGATAGGGTTTAATTTAAAGGTTTCTGTGTCCCAATGAGCCATTTACACTGACCAGTGTCAGTTTAACTGTAACACATTCATTATTTAGATTCAACAAAGAAATAACTGAATGTAAAAAATGGCAGCCCTCAGGCAGGTTTATAGAGATACATGCATGCATTATGAAATTTATGTATCCCAGATAATTGTTATTCATCTAGTCATGGCAGACCCACCTCTTCCTCCCAAGTTAACTGCAACCCAAAAGAACTAGTGGGGCTATTTACACACTCACAACCAGTGTGGGGTAAAAAGAGCCACCAAAAAGCTGTCAGCCACAGATGTGCTATAAGAGTTAGAAACTCTGCTTATGGAGAAACTTTCTAAGTCTAACAGAGGACAGGTACTCCTGCCCAAATAACATGATATAACCCCACATACAGCCCAGCCATAAAGTGAACCAAGTCATTTAGTTAAAGACAGCATGGAACCAAATGCATGTAACCAGCCTGCACCAACCTGACATTTCTTCCTCCTGAATTAAATGAATGAATGGATGAAAGTTAAATGACTACAAACCTAAAGCCACTAGTTCCCACACTGGAGCTCCCTGACACTGTGTGTTTACCGTATTTAACTTGTATCAACAGTTGTAACAGGCTAAGCCACCTGAGACACTGCATTGAATTTGTTCCTGTCTTAATGATTTCAGCTGACTGGTTTCAGCTCAGATGTTCTGCTTTTTCCTTTCAGTAGATCAAAGCAGCTCGTGCTCCTTCTGCTTCCAATTTAGAAGAAGAAGAAGAAGGCGAAGGCTTCAGCAAAGTGGCGTTCATGGTCTCAGTGAACAGTCACGGTCACACACTGCATGTGGTTTTAAAAGCAACATGTCTGTTCACCACAACAATGGAGATGTGTAATATTAGTGCAGCTACGGTTTGTTCTTGAACATCACTTCTGTTTTCTACTTTGATCACTTAGACCAAAAAAGTGTTGTTTTCAGATTCTTTCTTTTAAATCTATAAAGCACCTGCTCATTTTTTTTATTACAATTAGTTTCTTTTTTTTTTTTTTTTTTAAATAAAATAAAAATATATATATTACAATTAGTTTCACATAAATGTTAGTGTTTCCTTTATGATCTTTTAATGCTTACACTACACTGTACATGTCTACATTAGAGACATTTCTGTTTCCTGTTTCTGTTGACTCAGAGTTGTGAAATGTTCTTTTATTTGATGCACAATATGAAGTTCATAATTTTCTTACAAATAAAACTAATGACAAACATGAACAGCTGTGCTTATTTCTGAGACATGAGTTTTTGAATGTGTTCATATTTAGACAGTGTGCATCTGTATGCTGAAACTGTGATGGTGAACCTGAGGTGATGGTCAACAGAAGGCAAATATATATCAATATAAAACAATATTGAAGTAATGTCTTTACCCTCTGCAGCGTGTGGACGCAATCACCTTATTCACTGTAGTAAACGTGCACCGCTAGCTCACGTGACTGACTGTCTCCATGGTTACATCGTATATTATTAGCTATGTAAACAGCTTCCAAAGATGCCGCCATAGCTCTCTGCAGCTGTAACACTTAAAACCTTAGCAAATCATTTCACGATTTTGATAGTTATGAAGACAGAATATGTTAAGGTCATGCTAGGCAGTTGCTATGGTGGTTGCTGTGGACTTGGGTGGACCGCGTCCGATTCCTGTTATTAGCAGGAAGGCTGCGTTCCACTTACAAGTAGTGACAGTCTGCCGCAACTCGAACTCAAACCCGCTTTGTTCTTTAATTATAGGCTTTTTATAGCCGTTCATGACACACACATAAAGCACTTTGCCTCACCATGAGAATGCAAGTTTACCTAACCTAACC
This sequence comes from Astatotilapia calliptera, assembly GCF_964374335.1. Lineage (NCBI taxonomy): Eukaryota > Metazoa > Chordata > Actinopteri > Cichliformes > Cichlidae > Astatotilapia > Astatotilapia calliptera. The sequence continues at coordinate 72,602,027 of NC_137424.1, forward strand.
TTAAAGTATCTGATATAGGATAGAAAAATGAAGCAACCAGAGATTTAATGATGAAGACTCTGGGTTCTGTAGTTCACGTTTTACAGTCCTGAATGACTCTTTGCATATGATTTATTGAAGAGGAGTTTAGAATGCACTTTACATTTAGACTGTTGCTGTTTCATTTTTTACATTGTTGCTGTGTTATGTCATGAATAAGGTTCACCTGCTGGGGGTTTGATGGATCAGCTGGACAATACAGTCAAAGACAGACTTCATTCATCATATGCAAGAATCCTAGTTGGATTTTTGTTGTCACTCGTGTTTTTGAACCAAATATTGAAAACAATTCTGACAGACTGGATACCTGGTCAGGGTCTACATTACCTTGTACTCAAGCATCCCAGGACAGAGCCCTGCCCCACCATGAGCCTGGGTGGATACGTGGTTATAATATAAAAGGACCAATACTGAATATGAATATTTCATGAAAATTGAATTATAATACAAATTAGTACTAAGGGTTTCTCTGCACCCTTCTCCACCCCATACTCAAAGAGCTGCGGGCAGAGAGGGTGACAGGCGAGGATGGCACTGAAGAGAAGATGCTCGGTTTCTGGAGTCTCCTGGTCCTGTCAGTATTAGTAGGATGCATCTGCTGTGTCTTCTCGTGGATGCTCACCTACCTTGACTCGTTCCAGCCTGGTATGGATTTCCCAACACTGCGGACAGTGGCCCACGTCAGAGACGTTTAATATTGATTACATATGTCTGAATTGCTAACCCTAACCCTAGCTCAACAGACCACAATGCCCTGGACTGTCAGTATTATTACATGCTGTGAACATAAGTAGCTTTGATCACAGTTTATGTTGTAAAAGAGAAGGAATATTGAAAAAAAAGATCAACATTGGGATATTATTTCTTCCAAACTGACCACAAACATGCTTGTCAGACTCTCACAGCAAAGGATCAGACTCACTGTGCATGACAGCTCAGGCCAATGATGTCTGTTAGATTGTCAGTTGTTTAGTGCTTCTGTACAGTTAGGGTCACCGTCTCTATTTCAGAATAATTAATATGCAGAAAACACTAAAAGTTGATTGTCTTCCAATATTCTAGCATAATTAAAAAACTTTGACTTTGTAAGTACATATTATTAGTCCTAATGCCAGTATGAGTCTTCTTAACTCCTGCTTTGAAATACTGAACTTTAAATTTACCTGATGAAAGATCATTTACAGTGGCACTCTGTCAGGATCATTCTGACTGTAAGATCACTGTATTAATCTGAATCCTTCTGCAATGTGCTGTGAATGAATGCTGATGCAACTCACTGTGGGAAAGCTGTTAATAAAATGAATCTCACATGCAACACATTCACAGAGGAAGAGGACACAAAGGGAGGACACGCAGAGGCTGTGTTGAAGTCAGAAATCCAAATCTTTATTAAAAAACAGGCGGCGGTAACAAACAGGAAGACAAGCAGTCCATCAAACAGTCTACAGGGTCAAACATACAGAGAATTCAAACAGCAGTAAAAAATAACTGGACACTGAAAAACTTAAAGCAATGTGTGACGCAATAAAAGGAAGCAGCGCAGTATATTCACTGAATTATCATCAATTACAAAAGAGAAAAACGACGATTTCTAAGGATTATTTTTCTTAAATGCAGTTAGAGTGTGGCTGGTAAAGATGGAAACATACAGAATGTAAACTGTGTGAGTTTGTGAACTTTGTTAGTAACAAATGAGGTAAAAAAAACAACCCCAAAACAGACAAAACACAGAAAGAGGCTCTCAGTATTCATTCATAATTAGAAAGAAAAATTCTGGTCGTGGATTTTTACAGTCTTAGTTCCGCTCGCTGTCATCATTATAATCATCATGATCAATGGCGAGGTCCTGAGGTGGGTGGGGCTGTCTCTGGTGATGTCACCATGAAGGAACAGCATCTGGCACGTGTTGGTGAAACATCCCAGTACACTGGTGTAGTTTCCTCTCCAGCTGTTGGACATGTGACACTTGAACATTAAGGGGAAGAAGAAGAAACAGTGTTAGGTCAGGTGACCACATGGTTTCTAAAGTAACTGACAGGAAGTAACCAGGCCGTCAGAAATGGATGGCATGTGTTTAGAGTTACTGGAATTGGGTAACTCTACTTACCAAAAGCAGAAGCACACAGATGAAGGATCAGATGCTGAATGTTGCAGGAACATGCTCATGTGTGGTGGTCATTCAGTGCTGCAGGTTAGACAGTCCAAGACTGATATGCTGCCCATCTGAGAGTTTGAAAACACACATGCAAAGATTTATTTTGTATTACAGTCAAAGTTGGATGTTCATTTTTGTCCTTTAAAAATGTTTGTGTATTTGAAAGCACTAACATTTAAGGATGACTTGGATCGTCTCCTTTAAAGGGGAGACAAGTGTGTCCACGGATCTACGTCACTTTACCTGGATGATGACTCCTCTCCCCCTCACTCAGAAACACTCCTAATATAACCAAGCAAATAAATAATATTGAAGATTTACTTACATGATTACAAAAACATCTCCCTTTGATTCTATTTCTCCATTCCTGCTGAACATCAGGCAACAAATATCTCAATAAATCACAGTAAAATGTAAAGCACATGCTTTCTCTGCTTTGTCTAACCTCTGCAGAGCCTCTGTCAAGAAAAACATATCTGTAAGCATAAAACAAATATACATTTCATAACACGTCACTGGACAAACCTCGGTCAGTTGATTTCCTCTGTGCAGTGCAGACGAACATCAGTCAGCAAGTGACTCTGCTGGTTCTTCTGAGGAAACACCACCATCTCTCCACACCGTCACCATCTGTGAGCACAAACTGCCGCTCTGCTCTGCAAGCATGTAGGAATCACATATCACACACAGGGGTGAAGAAACATCAGAGCTCAACTTTGGATACTTTAGATCTAAACAGATCAAAGCAGCTCTTAGCTTCAACAATCAGTGAACAGACAAACAATGATACCAAACTGATTCTGTATGAATACAATATGGTATTTTCAATACAGGTGTCAAATTAATTTATTAAAACTAATACAGATATATGTATATATTTTTTGATAAATTAGTTTGATAAATTATAAGAATATATATTTATTTTTTTTCATTTAACAATTGCAACTGAAAGAAATTCAATATTGAACAAAAATATATTGTCACATTCTGAGCATGCTCAGCACGCTGACAGACTTGAAGTTGCTACAGATTTTAAGAAGTGATAATTATGGGGAAGAAACTTCTCTTTTTCATCTGTTTAATCAAACATTTGATGCCTCAGCTGTCTCAGTCCTCTAGCATTCTGCAACTACAACTAACCTGAAGCTTGGATTTGGCTGCAGGTGCCCCTGTACATCCTTCTCAGCAGCACACATGTGGGTACCATTTAATCCCACTTCTTCCTGATCTTTGCTTCATCACAAGACCAAAGGTGGCATCCCGTGTCACGGTCTTATCATCATCCAGAAGAAACATTTGAAGAAACATCATGGAGAAGAAACATTTACGCGCGTCCTGGTTTTGTTTTCTGATCCTGCAAAAAGACTGAGGACAACAAAGCCCAGAGAACACGAGATACACAACATCCAAAATTCAGACTCAACAGCCTCCATAAATGAAGAGCACCAGGTTGGTTCAGTTATAGTAGATATAAGCATACTTCACATTACTGGGTATGAATAATAATGAGGAGGCAAACTTTGAAGATGCAGAGCATGATGTCCCATCATCAGACTGTAAACAAACATCCACCAGGCTCTTTGTTGCCAAAATTGATGATTCTCCTATCAGGGATCAGTAGAGTGTGTTAACCTGTGGTATAAGCAGCAGTCACTGAAATATTACTGTTTCAGATAAGAAAGCCAGGGTGGGAGGGATCTCTGCAAACTGACTTACCTCTGCAAGTGTGAAGCTCAACAAAAATCTGACTCTCCAGTCACTGACAAACAAAAACTCCAGCTGGGAGATAGAAAACGCTGTCTGGGTCTTGCTGGATGTTGCTAGTCAGAGTCCCACATTAGCAGAGTGCTTCTTGGTCCCACTGACCCATGTGGACAGTGACTGTGGAGAACTGTTCTGGAAAACAGAGAAGAGAATTAAAATAACAAAAAGCCAAAAAGGATTTCCACAAAGACTCTCTTGGAATCAGCAATCAAAAAATCACTGGTTCATATTTCAATTAAATATGAACAGGTTCCTCAAATGTACGCAGTTCAGATCTGATTTAATTTAATTTCCTTCACACAGCACATTCGTCCAGGCTGACAGGTAAACATAGAATTAATCTCAGGTAACATGACTCATAGTAGAGATTCAGTAAGAAAGATTGCAGGCTCTAATATTATTACCACACAATCCAAGGACACACCAACAGCTCAGATTTGTAGAACTATTTAAACAAATGTCTTCTGAATATTCAATTCATGTTCACAGTGGGAGGGGGGGGGGGGGGTGTCATGGAATTTTTAAAATAAAGTCTGCAACACAGAAAGAGCTGTGATCCAGCTATTTATTACTGCGCACAGGAGAGCAAACACACATCAAACATCACAGTTCAGTCATGTCAGCGCTGCCACAGAGGTCGTGCTCCTACTCCTTTATGCATTCCAAGGAAGAGGGAGGAAGTTACAAACTGATCCTACCACACTTCAACGGATCAATGGTTATGCTGTTTGGTGCCCTTGGCCTTATCAGCACCTGTGAAGGGAGTTGTTTTCTCAAACTGCTGACGCTGAAGTAAGTTCATCTAGTTTTAGAAACTTTCACTGAACAGTCTATAACAGTGTCACAACTAAGCATATGCATAAGCACTTAAATACTTAAAATGAGAATAACAGAACATTTCTATTACAGAGGCTAGAGCCTGTCCCAGTAGTCACAGGTAGAGCACACCTGGACAGGTCACGAGTCTGTCAGAGGACTAACACAGAGACAGACATCAGAGTAACAAATCTATTTAAAATTAATGTAAGTTTGCTGCAGCTGTATGTATGAACATGTGTTTCTGTGCTCACAGTCCACCTCTCAGGAACCTGCAGTTCACTTTTAGTAAACTTTAAACAGACCTCACAAAAGGCTGATGTGGCTGGATCAGTAGTCTGATTTAAGTACGATACCTTTGGCCAGGGATTACTCTGGTACATCGCTTCACTGCAGTCTTACGTAGTTTCCCCACACCTGAATAAAAAAATACTGATATATACAAATAACAGCTTCAGCTGATGCAGCCTGACCCAATCCTAGATGTTCAGCACACAGAGACACAGAGGTACCGTTTAAAGTTTAGTGTTAACTTGAGTCACTGATCATTTGCAGTATTACAGAGTCTGGCAGTCTTTGCATGTCCACGTCACTGTAAGTTTCTAGCTGACTCTCAGGTGTGACAGGTGTGCCAGCAGGAAAGAGTAATAATAACCTGCATCCTGAGGTTTGTCATGCAGGATTAAAGGAGCCAGGCTTTGTTCACACAGCTGGGATTGTATTTTACACTGACCCTGGGTCAGTATAAGTATCATACAGTTTAAACGAAGCACTGAAACTTGCACATATTTATTACAGATGCACTGAAGCTAATCGAGATATTTGCTGTCGACCTGTGGCTGCGATTAAACACTTTACTGGAAATTTTATTAACCAGTAACTTCATCAGTCATGACAAAAGCTAATATTTCTGTGCTAACATTGTTTAAACAGTAACAGCTTTACTCCAATATAAGCTAACATTTACACCGTAACTTTAAGCTAGCACCATAAAGACGGTAAAACACGTAATAATATCTACAAATGCATCTTAAAGCTGTTATATTAGCACTCTGTGTATTACTAACATAACCACATTAACATTACTGACACTCGCTGACTTTTAATAGTCATTCTATAAATGCTGTCCGTTTAAATGGTGTGTTGGTATAACTTTAATGTGGTGATATGCTTTTGTTTGTATGATTTGGCACCCTCTTGTGGCCACAGTTGGTACTTGGGAAGTTGTTATGCCCAGCTAGTTTGCTACAAGTGCTCAGTGGAGGTGAAACTTTTGCCCACGCATGCCTGTAAGTTTTCATTACATACTATAACCTTAACTATCTGATTTGTGATGCATGTGTAATGTGCATATACTGAGTTACTATTTCAGCTGTGTGGTCATTACTCATTTGTAAAGCTACTTGTGTGCTAGCGACTGTATATTAGCATGTGTTTGCTAACTTGCTATGATCAATAATGCTAGTTAACTGAAGGTGATGTTTATGTTTAATTTAGGCAACCTTAAGATTTATGTTTTTTGCTGGTTGTCATGAAAACTAAGTTTCAATTAGTACATTATGTATGTTCAGTGAATGAGAAGGTAATTATCTGTTTTGTGTTTATTTAGTTTTACAAAAAGAAAAGAGAAAGGAGAGTAATGAAAATGGATAAAGGATACCATGTATAAGAAGCCTCAGTAACATGGCCTGTAAACTGGAGATGCAGATCGAAGTAAAGAAGAATCTCAGTTCAAAGCATTCTCTTCTTCTCATTCTGTTCACTGTCTGTCAAACTGGATAAGCTAAATCACGCCCACATCTAGTGAGGACAGAACAAATGGTCTTACCTGTACACACTGCATATCCACCGGATTGCAGCCAGAGTGGATTCTGCCAGGGGCCAGGTAGGGCATTACAAGGGAAAACCATCAAAAACCATCACCTCAGTCTTTTTGTCATTGAACAGATTTATCCAGAGGAGAGATGCATCAGTACAAACGATTTCATCCTTTAAACCTGGACTCTGTGAACGGCTGACTGTACGATGTGCTAAAGAATAGAAAACATTATTTCCCATCAGACCATGAGCAACATTCAGGCATGTAACACAGTTACACTTTTATTTTTTACATATTCAGCAGAGAGAGTTAGCTGTGTGCACTACTAAAAAAGGCTGTTCCAATTCTCAGCATCGCTCCTCTCTTTTCCTGAGTCCTTAGCAATTCTCCCTCTCACGATGACGTTTTCCTGGAGGCTAAGGAAAGAGTTTAGGGAAAGAGAACAGGCGCTAATTTTGAGATAACACCCCACGTGGCTACGTTGTGCAGCTGAGTCACGTGACCACGCAGCAACAAATCACAGCAGAGCCGGAAAAGGAGGCGAAGCAAAGTGTCTGTGCAGGAGAGGAGAGTCGAGCAGAGAGAGCTGCTTTTTCATGAAACGGGATGTAAAATACTAAACTTACAGGAACGTATACCACTACCAACGTTTGGATCGATATCTGCATCGATCTGCACACCCTTGTCTCCTGGATTGTAGCTGAGATCAGCGTGAACCACGTGGGTCTCTGCTCCGTCTCTGTGTTTCTTAAGACTTCCAGCTTCATCACGGAGTTTCTCTCGGCTTTTTGTGGGCTCATCTAAAGGTAAGCACCGAGCTAACTTTAATGTGGGTTCCGTTTATGTTGAGTTTAGCTCTGTTGAGAATAATAGATTGCTTGGGATACACTGGAGTTAGACAGACTGTAGAGTTTGATTGCTTGCGACATTATGAAATGGCGGTTGCTAGGGGGTAAGAATGCATATAGAAAAATAGTCTTGGAATATGAACAAAAGGATGGGCTGCAGGGCAGGAGAACAGCCAACCCAGGACAGGAAGCCACAGGTACAAGCCTGGGGGAGGGAAATCAGCCTTTACAATAGGACTTCATAGGATGATCTCCAGATGCATCTGTATTTTATTTTCTTCGCGCGAAAATAAAGACTGTTTTTTGAAGTAAAAGTCTCCGCCTGATCGCTACCATCAAAAAGAATCCGTGAAAGCGCCGTACTTCTTCTTCTTCTTCTTCTTCTTCTTCTTCTTTTTTTTTAACACTATGTAGTCTTAATGTTTATTACGTATTATGGTATACACAAATGCAATAAGCAGCAGGTGCTATAGGCATCTACAAGCAACTGTATATACAATTCTAACATGTGATTAACTAATAGTTACTCAGTGTCACCCTTTCTATGCAAAACTAAGCAACTGAAAATAATCAATACTGCCTTAAAAGTGCACATGTGTAATTTATATAATTACGTCACCACATCTGATTAGAGTAACATTAAGCAGTTTTATATTACACAGAACAACCACAACAGAGCTCTACAATTAATAACATCTAATATCAGCTACTCTGACAATGAGCTGAACATCACTAATCATTACCGGTGCCTTTTTTGAGTCTCTCTGCTTTCCTCTCAATTTCTGTACATTATTTAAAACTCTTAATAAAGTTTATTACTAGTTTATTGCACTTTTTGCAATTTATGTAATTACTACACACTTAATGCATACATATTATTAAAATCTGGGCTATAATGGTTGTATTGATGTATAGCAACTTGAAATGCTCCCAAAAATGGCTCCACAGCATGTAAAAATATAATATAAACTCTGGTGGACTTGGTTCTATGGTAGGTCTTAAAGGGTTAAGAAACACCAGAGAGACTGAAGCTCATCACATTGATCAAGCAGGACTCGTGATCTTCACCAGCAGCTCCCTCACAGGGAAATTTTCTGCACTCCTCCGTAGGCCCACTGCAGGAGATAAACCCAGCATTTCATGAACACTGTGATGGAGACCTTTGGTTTGTGTAATGTTATAAATACTCTGATACTCCCCAGAGGCTCCGGACTTTTACATAAAGATATTATATTTAGTCCTGTGGAAAGTTATATATTTAAGTATTTAAAAATATATGATCCTCTCTGGTTACTCTGGTATGAATAACTCTGAATCACTTTATAGTAAATAGCACACCATCTGCAAAAAACTGTGAAAGAATTCCAGATCACAAGTGTAGCCCTGGCTATATAAGTAGCTCATTATTTAAATTTGTTCATTAATATTGATAGTTAATTGCAAATGTTTAATGTGTTCAAGAATGTATACAAATGCCTGCAAAGTATGTGATGTGTGTCAGTTAAATGCACAACCTTTTTATTTGTATTTTGAGGTTTATGTCATTATTTTTGATATGGTATTGATATGTACTACAGCTCCAGTGAGACCTGAAGTAGTCTCAGGTAGAGGGGTTGGAGTAAGTGGGGAGCCGTGTGCACTCTGCAGGAAGTGAGAGAGACGAGAGCTGAACAGTGTCGAGTGAACGCAGAGTTCATAGAAGGGCGACAGACGTATTTTCGGGTTGACGGATAGTTAACTGGAGTCGAGAACTGTTGTACCCTACTGTGAGTAGGAGGAGACGGACATCTTGCTGGCGTGTCAGAGAGGTCCCTTCTGCTGGTGTGCTGAAGTTATGTGTTCAAGTGGGAGCACGTGGAAAGGACGACTGTGAGTGCTGCTGCCGCGGCCTGCTGGTAGCCGTGACCCAGTTTCACCGCTATCCTCTTGAACTGCCTGGAGGTGTGAGTACTGTTGTTGCACGTGCTTTTTATTTTTACTGCTTGGCAACAAGTGAAGCGACCATATTGTTTTAGGTCCCAATGCACCCGAGCCACGACTCAGGCCTGCAACGAGGGGTTTGCTAGCAGAAAGACTGTAGCACTTGAGGTGTGTGTGTTTGGTGAGAGTGCGTGTGGGCCCACAATATGATTTGATTATTTTGTTTCTGTTGAGGTAGATACCTTACCATTGTTTAACAAACTTTATTGATTTTGCTTATTTTCTTTTGTGTTGTTAATTAAGCATTCACTAAAGTGGAGTTAACTTTATAATTGACCTGCTTGTGTGTGATTTGTTTCCATATAGTGTAGTTTTATTGCATATTTAATACCATAAGCATTAAAAAGGGAGTATCAATAGGAAAGTAACAACAGGAACCCAGGGCCCCTCTCAATAGAACGTGGGACGGGTGTTACACAAGTTTGTAGTTCAACATACAAGTGACGACCTTTGACCTTCATCGGGTTTTATTTAATTGTGTCAGAGAAACTCAAACGTGCTCTTCATGGAGCTGAGTACATCAAGTGTTTAAAACAGAAGCTGTGCAGGTCTGAGATCTGCAGCTCTCTGAAACACCAAACATGTCCTTTTAATGCTGATATACAGTGACACAGCAACAGGGGTGATTAATCCTTTTGTTTTTTTGTCTTTAACTTTATCAATAAAACAGCTGCAGCTTTCACCGACAGCACATGTGGTACATTAACCTTTGTACTGTTTTCATCATAAAGCTGATTCTTCTGTCCTCACACACTCAGGATCTGAAGTTCTTCTCTTACATTTTCTTTCAGTATTACAGTACACTACAGTACATTAATCCATAGTTCTGATTAATGAGGAGTTACTGAAGTACAAGCTTTAAAAAAAATGTTACTGTCTTTACAGATGTGGCAAGAGACTAAAAACATGCTGTAATTTTAAGATATTTAATAATCAGCTCTGCACAGGAGCTGAAGCAGGGTGCAGCCTGTTGCTTTTACAGTATAATACTTGTAATAAAAGTACAGTAACAGTAATTAGTGACTGAGTAGCCCAGAGCGTTTCTCTTGATTTCTTTAGTCGGTGTAAATTCATTCACCTGCGCAGCTAAACGAATCCTGACAGCCGCGTGCTCATCTTAGCTAGCTAGGTCTCAGGACCTAGCTAAGGACGGTAGTTACGCATTAGCTGACAAACACATGTAACTTACTGAAAAAGTGCAGCGGGGCCTCGGGTCCTTCTGTCGGGTAGTCCAGTTTATTGAAGAACACCTCAGGATGTCAGGTTAAAACACTCGGTCATGTTTTCGTAGCGTAAACGCTGGCCCTCCTCTCAGAGCCTATGCTCTATCTCCCAAACAGAGATACACAAGTTTCAGCTGCCAGTCAAAGCTGTTATGATAATGTTTCCCCCAATTTAACATCGCCGCGGTAGAAATTAGAATCAAACTTATGGGAATGGCGACCCCTTGGACAGAAATCAGCGTGATGAGAACTATTGAAAACTAAAGAAAGAATCTTTGGAAAAAAATTATCTGAGGAGAATAAATTTATTTAACACTTCCCCCATCGGACCCCCACCCCACCCGCTAACATGGAGCAAGTGGGGTTTATGATCTATACTGCAGCCAGACACCAGGGGGCAATAGAGACGTTTTGGCTTCATTTTTGGGGTGCTGTCACATCGTCCATCTTTTATACAGTCATTGGGTAAAACCCAGAAGTGGCCATGTACAGCCACCATATATCAAACACTTCTGAGCTAAATTTTACAACAGACTGATAGATCTTTCCTCTCTATCGATGCAGTGTACTGTACTCTTTACTATTGTTGGGCAATAGACCCTTTTAAACAGTGTAAACCCTCTCAAAGGAATTTACAATTATCTTTACTGTGTCCACATCAGTGATTGGGGAAACCAAAACAATCACATTTAACACTGGAAGAACTACCTCATTCTTTAGGTGCTTCAGGCATGTTTGAGGCCTATCAAAAATCCCTCAATGAAATGTGACGAACCCCAAATCTTACGTTTAGGGTGTCAAACAATGTGTCAGAATTCAGTACACATGTCAAAAGAACTCACAACTATTATTGTTTCCTCGGACAATGAGGATCTAATGCACTTATGCATCAGGAACTTACATGCTAGGAAAACAGTCTCACTACCATGCAAAATGTACAGAAGTAATTATTAGTCAATTAACTGTGAAATGCACATGCTATAATTACTCCAGTCACTTTTACTCAGGCTCAGGAATCTAAAAGAGTTTGATGTTCGGAGAGTCATGTAAATGCATAGGGTAGAGGTTTAATACCTGTACATGAACGGTTAATCCCACAAATCATAGTTTAAAAAAAAGCCATGGAAAAAAATCATCATGAAAAAACTCATGGAAAACATAGAAAGCATTGTTTAATGTTAAACCTGGATAAACCTGGAATCCCTCCTTTTGACACATGGTCTCTCCCATGAGTCAACTCATCAGAACTAGGGTTAGTTAGAAAAGGGTTAGTTAGATCATTCCTCAGGCAATATCAGGGCTTCTCCTCCGGAGTAATTTCGCTCCAGCCCTGTAAACCCTGTGTTAGAGAATAAAATCAGTATTAATGTCTTGTTAAGTGGGTCTGCCTGGAGCTCGCATCCACACCAAAATTACCTAGAAACAAACATCAGTGAGTAAATACAAACTTCACACTTGCAAACAACTGTTGGGTCATAGGAGTAATGAGGCATCCCACACCACAGACACAAGTGTGCCATGTGCAGTTATTTCCCCAAATCATTAAAAACACTCCTGTTGCCATAATTTGCCCAAATTATGGATCATTCCATCTGTTCAATCAAAACTGTCACTCACTTGTTTTCACACTATGAGCTCAACAGTGATATGATAATGAGCCCAACACTAAGATGTTCTGTGTTCACTGCACATCCTGCTTCACCTTCACTCATGTCTGTCTGTGCCGAATCCTCTACAAAGACCCTCAGAGAAAAAAAAACAATAGCAGTGGAGCGTCCTGGCGGTCAGGTCTGGATCATCAGACTCCAGAGGTGCTGCTGTAAATCATGTGGTCAACCCTCCTTTTCTGTGAAGGAAGTAAGTGCACTGTTACAAAAAAACAAAACAAAACCATATTAGGCCTTGTTCAGGACATGTCTAAATATATATTTAAAAAAACTGTCTTTCTCTTACACAAAGAAAACAACCCAAACCTAACTGGCAGAATCAGTCTGGTACTATGACAAAACCCCCAAATCCGCCAGAAATCACAGGAAAAGTTTTGCTTCCTGGTGAAACAACATGCTGTAGGGATTAGAATCTGCCATGCAGTGTTGCAGTCGCTGCTTCTGGCTTTAGTTGATGACTGATGCTTACATGGTCTGAAATCAAACTTAAGAGTCACTACCTTTGTTCATGTTCCCCACATCATATTTACTGGTTGCCCACAAGTGCTCAAGAATATCACACGATTCTGGAAAGTCTGGGGCCAACTGACCTAGTTCCACCTGCAAGATACACAGAGAAATTTCTCCCCCTTTTGATTAGCAGCTGCACAGTTCACACAACACTAATTTTCGCCATTAAATGCTTCCTAAACACTTCATGGCAGTATTTCATCACTAGAATGTGAATTCCTTCCCCAGGTCTGTGCTTTTTCACTCCTTTTTCATTTTCACAGACCCAATCATTGTATTTAACTTTTCTTCTCTTTTTTTCCCCCAACACAAAACATGTGACATGTTGTCGTGCAAGCTTCACCCATACATCAGGAACAAGAAACTCATTTCAACCCTCTGTTACATCTTATTCACTTGTTTTATAATCCAGTCATCTTTCCCTGATCTAGTAACAATCAAGTAATTTGCATATCAGCTCATAACCCACTAAGTTGACAGGACAACAGAAATGCATGTTCAATATATTATCACAAAAGAGAATTTGGTCCATACAGTAAATTATTTGTCCTGCACCAATCAAGCAGAAAGCATCTGACAATTTACTATATTAACAACTAAATTTATTGTCTGATCACTGGTTGGTCAAACCAGAATCTCTCCTCTTTTTCTTTTTTTCCCCCTTTCACCAAAAGTTTCACCTATTGTCCTGCAACCTGGAGAGTTAATTGCCAGCAGTGGATACAATTTACACTATTTTAACACTGACGACAGATAACAAGCTGATCTTCATTGCATGTGTGTGTTTGTGTCAGAAAGGGTCTTATTGCCAAATGTTGAGCAGGTTTACAACATTAGGAAATTGCTGCGGTACTTAGTGCAAAAATACTGTCATATAATGCTTAAATAAACATAAATATAAAAATTAAAAGTGCTAAGTAGATAGATAGATATATACATGATATATACATGAGTGCAGGTGGTGATCAGTGCCAAACATGGAATGATGCAGTGAACACAGTGTAGGGTCATGTGTTAGTGGTGGGATGTCATGTGGTTATTGTTCATGAGTCCAACAGCAGAGGGAAAGAAACTGTTCTTATGGCGAGAGGTTCTGGTGCGAATGGACTGGAGCCTCCTGCCTGAGGGGAGCAAGTGGTTGACAGGGACGGATTTTCTCCTGTCACTTTCTTGGCCTTTATAGCTTCGTCATATTGCACTTTATGGTGACGTTTAAGGTGGTTATACAAATTCGTAGTGTTAGCTTGCGGTCCTGCTACTATGGCAAAACACAGCTTGCAAATTATGTCTTTTTGACTCTCATCATCTTCTTTGAAACCAAAAAACTTCCACACGGAGGAATGAGAACCTTTTCTTGGAAAAGGTTAATGTTACAGTGGGGTTGTCATTCTCACCGCCTTCAGCGAGCTTTTCCTCTGCACTCATTATGTTTTCTCCCCTCAGGCAGTTTCTCTCACGTGCTCTTAGAGCTGGGCGATAGAATGATAACAATATGTATTGTGAAATAACTTTTTCTCGATAGAAAAATTTAACTATTGCAATAGGCCTCACCGCTCTAGTCCTCTTAAAAAAAAAAAGAACAGCCAATCCAAATTAAGTAGTGCAGAGCTGAACCAATCACAGCCGCAGCGTCACGTCACGTGACTTGTTACGTACAGCACAAGTGCCAAGCCACATATGTGTATTTGTTTTGGGAAGCAGCCAGCCGCCGTGTTGCCCGGGTAATGGAGGAAATGAGTGTGCCAACTAGAGAAAAATCAACCGAGAGCATGATCGAAGGTTATCGGAGAATAAAACCAATGATGGTTCCAATGCCGGAGAGATTGTCGAACGGAAGAGCCATAGAAGTTCCGTAGTGTGAAGGTATTTCAGCTATTTCAAGTCAAACAGAGTAGCGCGCACTGTAAATTGCACCGAAAGCAAGTCTGGAAATACAATAAACCGGTCCATGCTCAATCTCTGACTGAAAGCGCTAATTCGTCATTCATCAAACATTGTTTAAACTGTTTGAAAAGCTAAGCTATACAACAAGGAGAGATTGAGAATTTCCTTTTAATTCTCAGTTTATTTGATATTAACAAAAGTTAGTCAATTTTGTCTGTTCTTCTGTAAAACAAACTAAGATTTATTTTTAGAATTAATAATTTCTAAGTGGAATTGACAATTTAGTCTGTTTTGTTTGTTCTATTTTGAAACTTAAACGCTTTAGCGGCTGCCTTTTGTGTAGTTTGCAATATTTGCCTTTGTTTAGCTGAAAAAGTCTCATGTTTCTTAAGTACATCTACCCTGTTGAAATTATGGGAAATAATTATTTAAATCAAAAAAAGCTGCTGATTATTTCACATTTTACTTACAAATATAGTTATTTGGCTTATATCGTGATATATATCATTATCGTCTGAAATGAAAAAAGAAAAAACATATCGTCATATGAAAAAATCTCATATCGCCCAGCTCTACGTGCTCTGTTGTTTTTTCCCCCCTGCCCGCTGGCGTCTGTATCACATGGTATGAGGCTCTGCCCTTGTCATTTGTTGAGCATGAAGAGTGAGCGCTTATTTTCATGTAGATTATGTCCCAGATCAAAATGCGGTGCAATTGTGGGTTTTTTGTTTTTTTAAAAAACATTGTCATTTGGAAATGAGATCACATAAAAGTATGAATTGAAATCGCGATTTTCTAACATTTAGTTGATAGCATTATTTAGGGCTGCACAAACAGATTTTTTATTTTTTTATTTTAAAGATTTGTTATATAAGGATACCACAGGCTGAATTGTAGATGGTGCTGCTTGGGTCCAAACTGTCATACAATATGAAAAATGAGAATATCATGGAATGCTGTCACAGTCTGGCAGAGGCAGACTGTATGGAGTGATGTAGAGGAGCCAAAATGGAACGTGAAATAAAACTTGACCCCGATCTCGGTAGAACAGAGGTTCATGGCAAAGCCGTTCAGGGGGGCCGACCCGGAGGTCGACAGCATAGCAGTTCAAAGGTTCACGGGGTCGGCCACAAGTCCAACGGTGGCGACGGAGGAGATCAGGGGGCCGACCACGTGGAAGGTGGCAGCGGCGAAGCAGGCACGGCTGGACAGCTTAGCTGACGGCCGGTGGTGATGTGGGCGTGTACATGGACCCTCGGGTGGCTTGGTGGGGTCCCGGCCATCACAATGCCCTATACCTGCAGAAAAGGCTAACATTGTTATCTTTTTAAGAAGAAAAAAAAATTTTAAAAAAACCCCCCAGCTAAACATGAGGTTTTTGGACAAAGTGTGTGTTCTCCATTCTTTAAGCACTGGTTCGAGCACTGTTTAAGCACCGGCACCGTTTCAAAAGTACCGGTTTGGTACGGGTATCGGATAAAACCTAAATGATACCCATCCCTACTGCTGCATCGACATGGACATGGAGACAGGCGGGAGACTCAACATGCCAACTTTAACTCCTGTAGCTGGTGTAGGGAGAGCTGCGTCACACAGGGGATGGAGTGGTTCAGTCTGCATTCTGGGCGGCTGCTGCCTTGGCAGTGAATGGGAAACTCCTCCAGTTGTAGCCAAAACAGTTTTTGTGATGCTCCGATAAACGCTCCACAAAAAACGGATTGGCAGCAATAATCCAACATAGCTGGACCTGAATAGATTCCTTCTCCACCTTCTGCAGAGAAGATAATCCAAAATCCATGGAGCTGTGCGACGTGGACACTAAACTAAAAAAAGTTTGTGAAATGAATGTCTGCTGGGTCCCACATGGTCAGATGGCTCTGTCACAGTCTGGCAGAGGCAGACTGTATGGAGTGACATAGAGGACCCAAAATGCTGACAAAAATGGAACGTGGAACAAAACTTGAATTAGCAAAAAGTGAGCAGTTTAATGAGGCTGTTAAAAAAGAAAAAAAAATACAACAAAGGCAAACTGAAGTAAAACTAACATTAACCTAAACTGAAAGAACTAAACAAACAACATGAAATCTAAAAGCATGGAGACAACCTGACAAAAAACAACCAGAAACACAGACTAAATACACACATGGGTGATTGGGGGAAGTGGAAACACATGGGGAAACAGCTGACACTAGTCTGACATAACGAGACAAAGGAAGCAAAGCTGACTACTCTGACATAGGATACAGACCTTCAAAATAAAACAGGAAACATGAGACGCAGACATGACATTACAAACTTGATAACATAAGACACGCAGCATGAAACACAAAGGGTGAGGGAAACTTAAATACAGGGGAAGAAAATAAAAGAGGAATCTAATAACCAAATGAACTTCGCTGACCTAAAGAACTTAAACATAAGCCATAAACATCAAAAATGAACTAGAATTCAAAACACTGGTTCAAAAGACCCAGGAACGTGACAAATGCATAAATAACTGAGCTGCTGAAGCAGGTATATAGTGCCGAATCAACTTAAAATTAAATTAACTTAAAACAATTCAGATTAGCCTTGAACGTTTTAGCAATCTCCCTTACATGCTTGTCAAATTTAAGAAGTAGATCAAAAATTATTCCTAAAAACTTAAAATCTTTGACCTCTTTTATTTCTTCGTTCCTTAACTGGATATGAAACTCATCGTTTATCTGATCATTAGGAACAAGAAACTAAGAATCTGTTAGTCTCACTCATTTAAACCCTCTGCTGCATTCTGTTCACCCCTGCTATCATTCAATCATCTTTCCTAATATAATATTAGTCCACTAGTTCATATATCGCTTCTCATCTTACTAAGTGAACCGAACAACATAATAAAATCAGAAACACAGGCTTAAAATACCATCTGGTATTCATGAGCTTCATTGCGTGTGTGTATGTGTTAGTAGGATTAAAACATTCTGTGCTTATGTATGTCATTTTAATTACTTTCCCCTTTTTCTGAAACAAATCTCTTTTTACTACACCTTGTTTCAGAAACATCTAAAGAAGAAAGTCTCTATTGTAGTCAGGCACAGCTAAATTCTGCTTGTGAGTTAACCTAGCCAACCACACTGTGTGTTGTTAACGCCTTCAACATGTACCAACTCGTGATGTGTGCCACTTCCTCTATGTCCTCTATTTGTACCACCATATGGAGGACCGCAAGAGCCACACACACATCGAAATACAGAATTCTTAGATGATGAATTGTAGAATAAATTCTCCATTTGTAAAATAATTTTAGAATTCCACATTAACAAAGTGAGTTTTGAAATGTCTTTTTAAAAACCTCATTACTATCCTAGGGGAGCTAGGATGGTAATGAGGTGCTTGGAGATGTTGTAGGTGGCTGAGTTTATACTGCTACCATTGAGACTGATCAGGACTCCGTCTTTGTGGATCTATGGAAGTCCAAATATACAGGGTGTAGCATCCCCTGGGTAAAAGCGGCGATATGCAGGGGGGTCAGTGATGTTTCCTTTCAAGTTCTTGTAGGCAACTGATGACTTTCTTTTTGTAGTTGCTTCTGGGGTTTCACCTTGAAGCTTCATAGGTATTGTTGTCACTGAGGAGTTTAGTCATGTTTATTTGCTCTGCTTCTTTTTGTCAGGGATAAAATACAAATATATACTTTTTGTGTCCCAGCTGAGTAACAGGAGGAGAAGAGTGGTGGTGCAGCAGAGGATAAATTTCAGCCATTTGGACTCAGCTCAGCCACTACAGAGGAAAGAATGTCTTCAACACAAAAGGTGAGAAAAACATCACAGTTACTCTGTTATTGAAACTGTGTGTACAGCTTGTTGGTTTTTAAAAACCTGTTAACAGCAGCTTTATCTTTTCCATCCTGGGCTCCTCCATATATACAGAATCTACATTCACAACCAAAAACCACAGAAGTTACAAGAAAATACAAAGATCATATTTCCTACACACACTGAAACAACAATATCATCAGTTGAACTCTGATTTTTTTCTGAAGTAAAAGAGTTTCACTGATGATCAATATTTCTTCAATAATGTCATTTTGTACAACTCTCATTGTAGCAGATCATTGTAATGTGATACTATCACCAGAAGGTGGTGGTAACACACCTACAATGTGCTTTTTGACATGTTTGATTCCACCAATGGAGGGAGTTTCAGTTTGTTGCACGACTGAATTTCACTCACTGCCTGTGTTTGTATCTCTGTCACTGCAGGACCAACATGGAGCAAGAAGTCAGCGCTCTCAGGAGGCCGACAAACCTTACAGAAGTAAGGGAGAGGAAACCTACAGCTGTGATGAGTGTGGGAAGTATTTTGTCCAGGCTGGAGACTTGAAAACACACCAACTCATTCACAGTGGAGTTAAACCTTACAGCTGTTACTTGTGTGGAAAATCTTTTACCCAGGCTGGAAACTTAAAAACACACCAACTCATCCACAGTGGAGTTAAACCTTACAGCTGTGAGTTGTGTGGAAAGTCTTTTACCCTGGCTCAAAGTCTAAAAGCTCACCAACTCATCCACAGTGGAATTAAACCTTACAGCTGTGACTTGTGTGGAAAGTCTTCTACCCGGGCTGGAGACTTGAAAAAACACCAACTCATCCACAGTGGAGTTAAACCTTACAGCTGTGACTTGTGTGGAACGTCTTTTACCCGGGCGGAACACCTTAAAACACACCAACTCATCCACAGTGGAGTTAAACCTTACAGCTGTGAGTTGTGTGGAAAATCTTTTGTGTTGGCTCAATACTTAAAAAGACACCAACTCATCCACAGTGGAGTTAAACCTCACAGCTGTGACTTGTGTGGAAAGTCTTTTACCCGGGCTGGAGACTTAAAAAAACACCAAGTCATCCACATTGGATTTAAAGCGTACAACTGTGACTTGTGTGGAAAGTCTTTTACCCAGGCTGAAGGTTTAAAAAAACACCAAGTCATCCACATTGGATTTAAAGCATACAACTGTGACTTGTGTGGAAAGTCTTTTACCCAGGCTCAAAGTCTAAAAAAACACCAACTCATCCACAGTGGGGTAAAGCCTTACAGCTGTGAGTTGTGTGGAAAGTCTTTTACCCAGGCTCAAAGTCTAAAAAAACACCAACTCATCCATAGTGGAGTCAAACCTTACAGCTGTGACTTGTGTGGAAAGTCTTTTACCCGGGCTGGAGACTTGAAAAAACACCAACTCATCCACAGTGGAGTTAAACCTTACAGCTGTGAGTTGTGTGGAAAGTCTTTTACCCAGGCTGGACACTTAAAAACTCACCAACTCATCCACAGTGGAGTTAAAGCGTACAGTTGTGACTTGTGTGGAAAGTCTTTTACCCAAGCTGGAGACTTAAAATCTCACCAACTCATACACAGTGGAGTTAAAGCGTACAGCTGTGAGTTGTGTGGAAAGTCTTTTACCCTGTCTGAAGGTTTAAAAAGACACCAAATCATTCACAGCGGAGTTAAACCTTACAGCTGTGACTTGTGTGGAAAGTCTTTTACCTTGTCTGAAAGTTTAAACAGACACCAAATCATTCACAGTGGAGTTAAAGCTTACAGCTGTGACTTGTGTGGAAAGTCTTTTACCCTGTCTGAAGGTTTAAAAAGACACCAAGTCATCCACAGTGGAGTTAAACCTTACAGCTGTGATTTCTGTGGAAAGTCTTTTACCCAGGCTGGACACTTAAAAACACACCAAGTCATCCACAGTGGAGTTAAACCTTACAGCTGTAAATTGTGTGGAAAGTCTTTTGCTCAAAATAGCGACTTACAGAAGCATCTAGTTACCCATTCTGGAATTAAGGCGTACAGCTGCGACTTTTGTGGAAAAAGGTTCAGCGACAAACAGTACCGAAATATTCACCTACGGATTCACACTGGAATTGATGTTTCCTGCTGTGACCAGTGTGGGAAACTGTTTGCAACAGATGCACAGTTACAACGACACATGTTTAGCCACTCTGAGGAGAGACCTTATAAATGTGACCTGTGTGAGAAGACTTTTAAATCTCCACATCAGCTGAATAAACACCAACAGATCCACACAAGGAAGTAACTCTACAAGTGCAGTTACTGTGAGGTATGTATTTAGTTTTATCTTGTAATTGTAACCTGATTGCTTGGAACAAGTCTGATCAGTAAACTTATGGAGTTATACTGAATGAACTGTTTTGAAAAATGAAGACTCATTTTCACTCAGTAAGCTGAGTGTTGTAATGTAAACAGTAAAATGTAATTGGACGTTGGCAGAGATGCTTTTTATTTCAGGCAACGTTCAGGATAAAAATGTTGAAGGAATTCCCTGACTTACAATGTCTTTGTTTAGAAGCGGAGCGAAGCACACTGATCCATTTCTCAACCCTGTCGTCACTGTGGTGGTGGGAAAGCGTTTCTCTGTGACCTATGTAGAAAAACTTCTAATCATCAACGGGACCAAAAAACACATCAACGTAGCCACACTGGAGACAAAATGAACTACTGCAAAGAATGTGGGAGAGGCTTCCACACACCAAGTACATTAAAAATACATGAACTCTTCCACAGTGGAGTCAAAAAGCACATCTGTGACCAGTGTGGGTCATCCTTCACCACTGCAGGAGGGACACCATACAAGTGCAGACACTGTGACAAAAGCTGGTCACAATCAGGTCATCGTAACAAACATGAACGTACACACATGGAAGTGAACTTCAGCTGTGACCAGTGTGACAAGAGCTTCAGGAATCTCAGTTCATACTTCAAACACAAACGATCCCACGCTGTAAATAAACTGTTTCACTGTTACCAACGTGCAAAAACATTCACTTCATTATCTGCTCTGTGCAAACATCAGCCTGAGCATGCAGGACTGAAATCACTGGATCACAATGAATCTGAAGAGAGAGAAAGATCCTCTTCTGGTTTCAGGGTCAGACTTAAAAACCTTGAGATCAGGCTCCACAGAGTTTAGATGGAATCTCCTGTAAAGAGTGTCAGCTGATGTCACACTTGGATCTGATGAGGTAGCTCTGATTTCTGGACCTGCAGTGAATAATTCTGAATGTTACATTTAGGAAGCTGCATGTATAGATATGTATATCAAGTTTATTTTTTTTACTTTTAGGGATTTTAATTCTCTAAAATGTTATCCCTGTTACATTTTATTCTTTGTTTCCTTAGGACACAGTAGTGTTTAGTAGTTGTATTCATTTTATGTGTTACCTAAGTTAAATTTCAATCCTTCATTCATATTTAATCTTTTGCTGTTGTAAAATCTTCTCTTAAATCATTTTCTCCCAAAACTGCAAATGTTTTCACAGCAATTGCTCTAAAACTTCCAAAATGAACTAAATCTGTCCACCAGCTTTGAAACGACACCTGCTGTGACTTTATGTCCAGAAAAAAGAAACTCAAGCTAAACTGGTTTTGGGCTGTATTTCCATATAATGCCAGTTTGTACCAGAAGATGAACCAGTGAGTCAGTGTAACCTTTATTCAATTAGGCAAAGACCACATTCGTATTCACAGAGGCAGCAAAGAAATGTTGAAAGTTAAAAACAGCAGCACACATCAGGACCATTTTAAAGATCACAGATGACTACTTTTACTTAATTCAAATTCCTTCAAATTTTGGCTCCTCCTTTCACTTTAGTGTATTTACTATATCCTTGAAGTCCACATGTTGTTTTTTAATAAATTCATTTTGATCCACATGTTCTGCAGCTGTTTCCCTGTTGATTTGAAGTTTGTATTATGAAATCCTGATAATGTTAAAGCGTTAGTTATATTTCAAATCAAATCAAATCACTTTTATTGTCACATCACATGTGCAGGTACATTGGTACAGTACATGTGAGTGAAATTCTTGTGTGCGAGCTTCACAAGCAACAGAGTTGTGCAAATACAATAACGTAAACAAGAAAAATACAAGAATGGCTACATCTGAAACTAATAAATATATGTACAGTATATAATAGTATATGCATTCCTGGATGTGTATACTAAATATTTTTCTACGTGTGTGTGTGTGTGTGTGTGTGTGTGTACACACATATTTTACAAGTTAAATAGAGTAAACAATAAATAAATATATAAAAATATACAGAGTTGAGACATGTGCAAAACAGTGGCATTTACTGTACAGTATGGAGTGCATAATGTTGAAGTTCCAGTAGTGAAGCTGAGTTGTTTATGAAGTGTTCAGCAGTCTGATGGCCTGATGGAAAAAGCTGTCTCTCAGTCTGCTGGTACGGGACCGGATGCTGCAGAACCTCCTTCCTGATGAAAGTAGTCTGAACAGTTTATGGCTGGGGTGACTGGAGTCCTTGATGATCCTCCCCGCTTTCCTCAGGCAGCGCTTCCTGTAGATGTCTTGGAGGGGGGGAAGCTCACCTCCAATTATCCGTTCAGAGCACCGCACTACTCGCTGGAGAGCTTTGCAGTTGTAGGCGGTGCTGTTGCCATACCAGGTGGTGATGCATCCAGTGAGGATGCTCTCAATGGCACAGTGATAGAAGGTCCTGAGGATGCGGGGGTTCATGCCAAATCTTTTCAGTCTCCTGAGAAAGAAGAGGCGCTGCTGCGCCTTCTTCACTGTTTTGTTTATGTGTACTGACCATGTAAGATCCTCAGCAAGATGTACACCAAGGAACCGGAAGCTGCTCACTCTCTCCACAGCAGCGCCGTTGATGGTGATGGGGGTGTGTACTTCTCTGCACCTCCGGAAGTCCACTATCAACTCCTTTGTCTTTGCGACGTTGAGGGTGAGATGGTTGTCTTGACACCAGTGGGTCAGGGCGCTGACCTCCTCCCTGTAGGCCGTCTCATCACCATTGATGATAAGACCCACCACTGTAGTGTCGTACGCAAACTTCACAATGATGTTGGAGTTGTCAGTGGCTGTGCAGTCGTAGGTGTAGAGTGAGTATAGGAGAGGGCTCAGTACACACCCCTGTGGAGCACCAGTGTTCAGTGTGATGGGGGATGGTAAATGGCCTGTATTTATATAGCGCTTTACTAGTCCCTAAGGACCCCAAAGCGCTTTACATATCCAGTCATCCACCCATTCACACACAGGTGATGGCAAGCCACATTGTAGCCACAGCCACCCTGCGGGGCACTGACAGAGGCGAGGCTGCCGGACACTGGCGCCACCGGGCCCTCTGACCACCACCAGTAGGCTACGGGTGAAGTGTCTTGCCCAAGGACACAACGACCGAGACTGTCCAAGCCGGGGCTCGAACCGGCAACCTTCCGATTACAAGGCGAACTCCCAACTCTTGAGCCACAATCGCCCCCATTGAGGTGATGCTGCCCAGTCTGACCACTTGGCGTCTGTCAGACAGGAAGCTAAGGATCCAGCTGCAGAGGGAGCTGCTCAGTCCTAGATCCTGCAGTTTCCTGTCCAGCTTCGAGGGAACGATGGTATTGAATGCTGAGCTGTAATCTACAAACAGCATTCTCACATACGTGTCTCTCTTCTCCAGGTGTGACAGGGCAGTATGTAGTGTCAGGGCTATGGCATCATCAGTACATTGATGAACTCTGTGTAAAGTTTGTCTTATTAAACAGTTTGATGTGAAAAATGAAGAAATGGTCTCAGAACAAGTAGTTTGAGCCATGATTTCAGATTCAAACAAATTTAACTGTTTTCAGTGGTACATGTGGAGCTTTATCACAGGAGGAGACACACTGACACATATTTCCTTTCAATTTGGTTTTCTACTTGTTTTCTATCTTTTTAGTTAATTAACTGATTTTAATTCTCAAATTTTGCCACCTAATTCATTATTTCCAAAGATATGCATGTGGCACAGTAAACTATAAAGACACATCTCCTGGATGCACTGGTATGCATCTTCAGTGATGTATCCTGGGGTCATCATGTGTTTCGGGTCTCACAACATCATACACCCTCGCCCAGGCGACCCAGCCGGGGTTGTTCAGGCCCCGACTTGCGTACCAGTAGCTACCCACGGATCAGCCCTCTTGATCCACAGCCACCTTGTGGCTTTCTCTGCCGCTTCACTCACAGCCTGGATGGCCCTCTTCTTGGCTGCCCCAGCCATGCCCAGCCGGCCTAGGACTTTGCAGAGTGATCGTCTTGCAAACCCCCTACAACCCACTTCTATGGGCTCATAGAAAGTCTTCCAGCCCCTTCCCCTGCACTCTTGCACTAGTTCTTGGTACTTTCCTCGTTTCCTTTCATTGGCCTCCTTAATCCGCTCTTCCCAGGGCACTGTGAGTTCCAGCATGATCAGCTGTTTTGAGGCCACAGAAATAATTATCATGTCTGGCCGGAGTGATGTTTTTGCAATGTTCTGAGGGAACTTTAGTTGTTTACCCAGGTCAGCCTGTAGCTGCCACTCAGAGGCTGTGTTGAGGAGGCCAGTTGTCAAATGTGGGTGCACCTGGGGTTTCTCTCCAGCTTTAATAAATCTTTCCCCACAGATGGAGGTTTGCTGGGCTTGGCAGAGTGTCGTATACTGCCTGCACTAGGAATCGGATCCGGTGGAAGTCTGCCTGCATGATCTATGCCCAGGTGACCTTGCGCTGCAATGTGCTCTCCCACCTTGTCCATGCTCCCTGCCGCTTAAGGCCTACAGCTCTACCTACTCGCTCCTCCTCCACACCTGCTCGGACCTCTTCCTGGAGTAGCTGGTGTTTCTCCTTTCCCTGTGCCCTGCTGACCTGGGCCTTTGGGAAGTACCCCAAGCCTGCTACCCCTGTTGCTAAGACCCCCACCAGTGTTTTCTGCCTTAGGCGTGACTCCGCCACCTCAACTGCCTTCTCAGCCTTCCACTTTCTTCCTGTCCTTACCTCAATACCTGCTGATGCCACCTTGCAGTCTTTAGAATCTCTGTACTGTAGGGCTTCTCGTGTGCAAGCCACCTTGAACTCATCTGTGAGACCACTGAAGGGTAACTGCACGCTGTTGCTTGCCCCATACAAGGCAGTGCTTGTGAGACTGCGGGGAAGTCCCAGCCACTTACGAAGAAAGCCACTGATCTTCCTTTCAAGAGATTCCACAGTAGTTATTGGAACTGTATAGACAAGCAAGGGCCACAGGATTCGGGGCAGGATGGAATGCTGGTAGATCCAGGCTTTAAATCTTCCAGGCAGGCCGGACTTATCTACCTTAATGAGCCACGCTCCCAGCTCCTCATTTGCCTTCTGAATGGCAGTAGAGTCTTTCAGGCTGGAGTCAAAGAGTTTCCCCAAGCTCTTAACTGGTTGTTCCATTATGGATGGAATAATGGTTCCTGAAATTGAGAACCGGAACTTGTCCGTCACCTTGCCCTTCTTCAGTACCATGGAGCTTGACTTGGAAGGTTTAAAACTCATCCTTGCCCATGAGATGAGTCTCTCAAGACCTTGCAAGATCCACCTACACCCTGGAACTGATGATGTTGTAATGGTGAGGTCATCCATATAGGCTCTGATAGGGGGCTGACGAACACCTGACCTTGTTAACGGCCCTCTGCACTCCACCTCCGCAGCCTTTACCACCATGTTCATTGCCAGGGCAAAGAGCGTACCTGAGATGGTACAGCCTGTTATTATACCTTTCCCGAGTTGGTGCCAGTCTGAAGTAACTGCCCTAGAAGTGACCCTAAGCCTGAAATTGGCATAATAGTCCAGGATCAGATCCTTGATCTTGCTAGGGACATGGTGGAGGTGTAAAGCATGCTCAACCAGTTTGTGTGGGATCGACCCATACACATTAGTCAGGTCCAGCCACAATACAGCTAGGTCGCCTCTGTTCTCATGGGCTTCTCTTTAACGTTTAACTACACCAGTGTGCTCTAGGCAACCAGGAACTCCTGGGATCCCCCCCTTCTGAACTGATGGATCAATGTAATTGTTTCTAAGGAGAAACTCAGTCAGTCTCCGGGAGACAACGCTAAAAAACACCTTCCCCTCCACGCTCAACAGTGAAATGCTCCGAAACTGGTTTATGTTTTTCGAATCCTCCTCTTTGGGAATCCAGTCTCCCTCTGCGCACCTCCACTGATCAGCAACTCTCCCTCTCCGCCATATCACCTTTAAGATCTTCCACAGGTGGAGAAGCAGCTCTGGGCAGCGCTTATAGACAGGGTAGGGTACGCCACTGGGACCTGGGGAGGATGCTGAGCGGGCTGCTTTGATGACCTCACACACCTCCTTCAAACTTGGCTCCGTCAACTTGAACTCTACAGATGGTGGGGCAGGGTTGATGAGAGCTTTGTTTGGTCCCAAGTCTTGTTCTCTCAATGGGTCACTCATGGTCTCATGAAGGAAGTTATTCACCTCCTCTGCTGAGCACTCCAACTGCCCGCTTCGCTTAACCCCAAGCAATTATTTGGAAAAGCGAAAGGGATCAGCAATAAAAGCTGCATGTTTCCTGGCTCTCTCTCTTCCTCGCCTCCTGTGCCATTCTGCTCTACGGAGGGTAATCAGCTTCTTCCGCAAGATGTTGTGCAGTTCCTCTAAAGCTTGCTTCTCCTCCGCATCAGCGTTCTTGAACTGCTTCTTAAGGCTCCTGAGCTCCTGGCGCAGTTGATGAATCTTCATGGCCCTGCGGTTCATGGTGTAAGGCAGGGGTGGCCAACCCGCGGCTCTCGAGCCGCATGCGGCTCTTTGCCTGGTTTCATGCGGCTCTTACGTTCATATCAAAGTTTGTGTTTTGATTTTTTTTATGTTGTTGTTTTAAAATGTGCGCGTTCGCTTCGCTTGAGTTCAATACGGTATTTTCATCAAATGCGCATGTGTGTGAGATGAAAATACCGCAGTTTCCCAGTAGGAGCAAGTTCGCCCTTAAAATGGCAGGAAAAAAATGCACAGCAAAAAGAAAATATGAAGATGAACACAGGACGTTTTTAACAGAGTGGGAGAGTTTATATTTTTTTGTTGAACGCAATGGCAAGCCATTCTGCCTTATATGTCAGACGTCATTAGCGCATTTCAAAGCTTCAAATCTTCAGCGCCACTTCAGCTCACTCCATGCTAACATCGACCAGGAATTTCCAAAAGGGACTGAACTTCGCAAGCACGAGTTGGCCACTTTGAAAAGTCAGGCAGAGAAGCAGATACAGTTTTTCCAAAAATTTACGAAGCGGTCAGAGACCATAACGCTCGCATCCTATCAGCTGGCTTGGAACATTGCACGGGCTAAAAAGCCATACAATGAAGGGGAGTTCGTTAAAAAATGCCTCAGTGATGTTGTTGAGATCTTGTCTCCTGAAAACGACAAATTAAAACGCATGGTATCAGACGTCCAACTGTCCCGCCACACTGTTGAACACAGAATATCGGACATTAACACGGCTATTGAATCACAGTTGCACTCTGACCTTCAAGCATGTGAGTATTTTAGTGTCGCATTGGATGAGAGTTGTGATATACAAGACAAGCCTCAGTTGGCAATATTTGCACGGTCTGTTTCAAACGATTGTGTGATCAAAGAAGAGCTCCTGGATATTGTGCCATTAAAAGACAGAACCCGTGGCATAGATGTGAAAGAAACCATGATGGCTGCATTTGAAAAAGCAAATCTGCCCATAACGAAATTAACTGCAATAGCCACGGATGGAGCACCAGCCATGATGGGATCTGTGAACGGGCTTGTGGGGCTGTGCAAAGCTGACCAAACTATTCCTGACTTTTGGAATTTCCACTGCATCATCCACATGGAGCAACTCGTGTCTAAATCATTGAATTTAGATAACGTCATGAAGCCTGTGATGGAAATCGTCAACTATATCCGCACACATGCGCTTAACCACAGGCAATTCAAGAATCTCATCGCTGAGCTGGACCAAGGGCTTCCAGGTGACCTGCCGCTGCACTGCACTGTGAGGTGGCTGTCAAAAGGCCAGGTACTCTCTCGCTTCTTTGAGCTTTTGGATGCCGTGAAACTGTTTATGGAAAAGAAGGACAAGGACTATCCCGAGCTCTCGGACCTCAAGTGGATTATGGATCTGGCCTTTTTGGTCGACATGCTGTGTCACTTGGACAGACTGAACCTGACCCTGCAGGGTAAGTTAAAAATGCTCCCTGACCTAGTGCAAAGTGTGTTTGCGTTTGTCAACAAACTGAAGCTGTTCAAGACA
Organism: Astatotilapia calliptera; assembly: GCF_964374335.1. Classification (NCBI taxonomy): domain Eukaryota; kingdom Metazoa; phylum Chordata; class Actinopteri; order Cichliformes; family Cichlidae; genus Astatotilapia; species Astatotilapia calliptera. The sequence goes on from NC_137424.1 coordinate 72,630,817, forward strand.
CATATTCAAAAGGGAGATTTAACGCATTTTCCCACTCTGCTAAAAGCCAGCGGGCAAGTCGCCAGTGCTGCCCTGAGTAAGCAAAGAGCCAGATATGCAACGCTGATTGAAAACTTGCACGAAAGCTTCGTGACCCGGTTCCATGATCTACAATTGAAAAGGCCACAGATTACGTTCCTCGTCGACCCATTTAATGCAGAGACCGGCTGTTTGAAAGTCCCGCTAGTCACAGATGAAGCTGCGGCTGAGTTGGAGATGATCGATCTTTGTGAAGAGGACCAATTGAAACCTGCTTTAAGGGAAGGGACCATTGAGTTCTGGAAAAGTGTGCCAATGGAAAAATACCCCAATGTCAAACGGGCTGCGCTTAAGATACTGTCAATGTTTGGGTCAACATACGTCTGCGAGTCTGTGCTTTCTACCCTAAAACATGTGAAATCAAAGCATCGATCTGTTCTGACTGACACACATGTGAAAGAATTGCTTCGAGTGACAACAACGGAAGACAAGCCAGATTTAAAGAGGATTGTTCAAGGCAAGGAATGCCAGAAGTCCCACTAAACAACATGCATTATAAAAGTAAATGCTATTGTAGATTATTATATTTTTGTTTGTGGACTTGGTTGAACTGAGAGTTTGTGTGTGTGAGACAGTGCACACAATGTTCATTGTTGAAAATGACTGGCCTGTGGTTTTAGTACTGTAGGAGTCCATTTCTGTCATTATCATGTTGGTGTGTGACATTTACAATAAATCTGGCTGAGCAGAGATGTGTGTATTTTGTGTGTGTGTGAGAGAGAGAGAGAGAGAGAGAGAGAGAGAGAGAGAGAGAGAGAGAGAGAAAAGGATTGGTGATGTTCATGTGTGCCCATGCGTATGATGTGGCTCTTTGCGGTAACACAGTAAAAAAAAAGTGGCTCTTGGTCTCTGACTGGTTGGCCACCCCTGGTGTAAGGGGTCTTGTTGTTACACTTCTCGATCAGACGAACCTTTCTGAGGCGTAGCTGACTATGATGGTGGTCATTGTTTTAAGCCTGCTGTCGGCATCTCTTTTGGCTACAGCTTGTATGATGTTGGAGACATCCTCATCAAACTTCTGCCACTCGCTCCGGCTGCTGGCTGTGGCCACTTAATCCGCTGTTGTGGAACTACACTGCTTGGATTGGAACAGTCCAGTGCATAGAGGGACTGGGCTCTGTGGGGTGCCTCCTGGCCAGGCTCCTCCTGCGTCTCACCAGGTTCAGGACCTGTGCGTTGCACCTCACTCTCCCGCTCCAAACATTTCATTCTAGCCTAATGGACCTTTAGGCCACGCTGGTTCTTACACAGCTTGCCGCAGATACATGTCTTACTCGTAGTCCTTTCATTGCGTTGGTCGTTAACCTTGAGTCCGTCCGATTGGAGACCTCATCCTCCCCCCCTCTCGGGATCTCCTGGGGGTATCTTTCTTTAGGGCTTTCCGTAGCTTTTTGGGGTGCTTTCTCACGAAAACTGCAGACCGGGATGCTAGCCCACCCTGCCCCTGGAGCCATCTTACCGAGCTGTCATCTGTCTCTCCAGTAGTCACCAAACTTTCTTGGTTGTCACCTAGTCTCTTCCTAGGCATCACTGGCTCAGCCAGAGTTTAACTATAAAGACACATCTCCTGGATGCACTGGTACGCATCTTCAGTGATGTATCCTAACAGTATCTTTAGCAGTAGCTCGGGACCTGACGGTAAATGTTTACTTTGTCTCTCTGAGATTTACTGATAGAAACCTTTGCAGAGAGAACAACACAGTATGAACTGTCTTCTCACAGGTACTGATAAAGAAACAAATATAGAGTTTCTCTTAATTCTGCTTCAGAGTGTTTTCTGTAATCTTGAACTTCACATTTTAAGTTTGCAGATGGTGAGCTAAAGTTGCCAGAATGTAATTTTCCTACAAAAATACAGGCTAAGTGTGTACCTGTGTTAGTGTTTTAACTGAGGAAGCTCAACAAAGCCAGTCCTTCTTTGTATTAATTGACTTGACAAAAGCAACAAACCCAGGTGAGAGATAAAGGGTATCACAACAGTGGTTATCTGTTTTCTCTTATTTTGATCTAATACAGGAGACATTAAAGTCACTTTAGCAAAATGTATTTTAATAGTTGAATGTTATTGGCAATAACCTACAAATATGACTGATCGGTGTTCTAGTTTGAGCCCTGCTAGCTCAATCAACAAAATGCAGTGAATGAACAAAAGAGAACTCTAAATCAAATCAATACTTGGTGTGAACACACTTTGCCTTCAAAACAGCATCAAGTCTTCTAGGTGCACTTGCACACAGTTTTTGAAGGAACTCAGCTGGTAGGTTGTTCTTAACATTTTGGAGAACTAAGCACAGACCTTCTGTGGATGTAGGCTTCCTCACATCCTTCTCTCTCTTCATGTGATCCCAGACAAACTTGATGATGTGCTCTGTGGGGGCTGTACAATCACTTCCAATACTTCTTGTTCTTCTTTACACTGAAGATAGTTCTTAATGACTATTCTTACCTGCAGAAAAAAATGTTGGTGCAAGAAGAACAGAGAACAAAATATGAGCTCAAGATTATAATCTATATTGACTAATCAAAGTGACCTTAAAGTTCTGTATAGTTAGTGTTTATTAGTGATGTCCTTTGGTGTATTGCAGGCCTTAGGATTAAGTTTTACTTTTCCAACTTTGTTTTATTGATTTCAACAATGACATGACACGAGGGACAGTCTGGCCATATGCTTGGCTAAGTGTGTCAAATATATTCCTCCTAAATACACTCAGTTTCGAACAAGACCAAAACATGTGGACATGGTTGACAGGCGATAGTCCGCATCTGCTACAGGCATCACTAATGGTTGGATAGATTTTAGATAATTTTGCGTTTGTATAGTGTACTTTATAGACCACCTTGCAATGAATCAAAGCATGACGAGCACAAATTGAGGACGAGTGAATCAATTTCAAAGCAGAATCCCACTGCTGTTCTGGCAGGGTTGTCTGTAGCTCTTCCTCCCAACTCAGCTTAATATGAGAAATTGATTTGGGGACAAAAGCATCTAGTATTTTATACAAGGCCAATGAGGGTTCGTCTGCAGGATGATATCCAGATTTGTTTCTGGAGGCCGATTGGAAAAGTGAGGGAACTGCGTTTTTACAAAATCTCTAGCCTTAAGATAATGAAAAAAGTTGGAATTAGGCAGGTAATATTTAGAGGATTAAGTTTTACTTCAGTGCAGTTCAGTGATTGATGGAGGGAATTTTATTGTAGTCACAGAGATCCTTAACAGGGAGGAGAAAAAGAGTAACACTGGATCACAACGATAAATTCTAAGAAAACAATATGTATTTAATTTTATCCAATCAAAACCATCTTTATTCATAAAGCACTTTAAAATACCCAGCACAGGACTAATAGAATAAAACAAAATGGTAAAAAACAAAAAACATCAAAATTGAAACAGCCCTATATTTAAAACAAGATAAAACAGCATAGAATCAAATAATAACAAACAAACAAACAAACAAACAGAAGAGGCCTGTCTTATCTGTAAACGCAGATTGTTCCACCGTTTTGGTGCTGCTACAGCACAAGCACAATCTCTTTTATGTTTATGCTCAGTTCTGATTACATTAAGGGACAGTCATCAGCTGGCATCTAAATACACATTTAGGGCTACCAAAAACCATCACCTCAGTCTTTTTGTCATTGAACAGATTTATCCAGAGGAGAGATGCATCAGTGCAAACGATTTCATTCTTTAAACCTGGACTCTGTGAATGGCCGACTGTTCGATGTGCTAAAGCAGTGGTTCCCAAACTTTTTTGACTGGGCCTCCCTTTGTTTTACAGAAAAATGTTCGCGCTCCCCCCCCCTCGCGAGTTCACACACACACACACGCACTAACACATCCTCCAACCACACACACCCATATTTTGCTCAATTGTGGTTTATTTCACACCTCAAACATTTATTAAAAAAAATTAAGCAAATACAAGTAATCTGCAGGTAATAATAAAATAAACTACTAACTATTTTACGCTACGTCCACACCTACATGGGTATTTTTGAAAATGCAGCTGTTTCGTCCACACGTAAACGGTGTTTTGAATCACCGAAAACGGAGATGTTTTTAACTCATTTTTTACCTTTATGTGTGGACGAGGAATGCAACGTCCTGTTTGAACAGGAACAACAGTGAACAACTGTTCTGTTTGTCATGCAACGTTAAAGGTATGTGCCTCTTTTCATGTCACGCTGTGCGCCACGTTATTGCTTACATGAGAGGAATGGCAGATAGTCAGATTAACAGTATTTTGTCTCTATCTTAAGGTTTTACACGCTTACATATAAACACGCAGTTACTGTCCCTCTATTTAGAAAGGCAGAGGAATCACGGTGTAATTATTTTCCATGTAGTTGTTTTTTTCCTGTGTAATAATATTCAACATTGCTATCAATAAATTTAAAAAAAAAGCCTCTCTGTGCAAAATGGGTTTAAAAACATGAACAGCTGTGGGATACTGTTTTTCCTTGATTTGAACAGGGGGAACAAATCGTGGCAGGATCAGCCTGATATTATTTGACCTACCTTGGCACTTGTGCAGGTGAAACCAAAGGGAAGATATGCTTCACCATATTTTCTAGTCTTTGGCTTAGAATGAAGTTGGTTTGGAAACATATTCAGCTATGCTTTATCTCCTGCTTTGCGTTTGTGTAGGCACCACATGATAGCAGTGTCCAAGCGTTGTTGGGTTTTTTTTCCCTTTTCATAGAAAACATTATTTCTCATCAGACCATGAGCAACATTTAGGCATGTAACACAGTAACACTTTTATTTTTTTACATATTCAGCAGAGAGAGTTAGCTGTGTGCACTACTAAAAAAAGGCTGTTCTAATTCTCAGCATCGCTCCTCTCTTTCCCTGAGTCCTTAGCAATTCTCCCTCTCACGATGACGTTTTGCTCAAGGCCAAGGAAAGAGTTTAGGGAAAGGAGTAGTGATGCGCGAATCATGAACGAATTGTTCAATACTCGAGAATCACTTTACTGACTCATGAATCATGATTCACAAGCCCAACTGACTCATCTCTGTTGCTGTTAGCAGCAATATATCTAGCTTATAATTAAAATTGTGGAGAAAAACACAACATCCAGTATCTTAACAAAATAATTTCTGCTCTGAACTGGAAGAAAAACCCCTGAGTAGAAGCTCACATCAAGACAATAGCTCCTCAGTTCACAGTAGCATCGCTCTGCTAACATGCTAACAGCACATTTGAGCTACTCATCCCCTCCCTTCCTGTGCTGAATCGTAGGGTAAGCAAATCACTCAGGACTCACTAACCCCCTCCCTCCTGTGCTGAATCGTAAGCGTAAGCGAATCACTCAGGACTCACTAAGCCCCTCCCTCCTGTGCTGAATCGTAAGCATAAGCGAATCACTCAGGACTCGCTCACCCCCTCCCTCCTGGCTCACAGCTTTTTCTTCTTCTTGGTTGGCAACCAATGTTAAGGCGCATTACCGCCCACTGGCTCACAGCTCAGTGGACATTTAGATGAGAAAATATATATTTGACACATTTAAGGAAAATACTAATAAAATAAAAATAAACAAAATAAATGTTTATTAAGAAATTTTGATAGGAAATTGCTTAATTTTAGAAATGTTTTGCTCTTTTTTGCTCTATAAAATAGTTTTTTTGTTTTAGAATCACTCATCTTAGCAGTAGGATTTACATGAAAAGAGAAACAAATTAAGTTTGAGTGAAAATGTACATTTTTGCACTCTCTGGTCAACTGACTCAGTGAATCAAATGACTCAAAAATTCGTTTCGCTTTGGTGAGTGACTCATTCAAACTCGATTCAGTAAAAAGAATCAAATTTACCATCACTAGAAAGGAGATTGGCGCTAATTTTGAAATAACACTCCACGTGGTTACCTTGTGACACTGAGTCATGTGACCGCACAGCCACAAATCACAGCAGAGCCGGGAAAAGGGGGCGGAGCAAAGTGTCTGTGCAGGAGTGGAGTCCAGCAGAGAGAGCTGCTTTTTCATGAAACGTGAGTAAAGTAGTGAACTTACAGGAACATATACCACTATCAACGTTTGGATCGATACCTGCATCGATCTGCACACCCTTGTCTCCTGGATTGCAGTTTAGATCAGCGTGAACCACGTGGGTCTCTGCTCCCTGATCTGTTTCCTGTGTTTGGAAAGACTTCCACCTTCATCACGGAGTTTCTCTCGGCTTTTTGTGGGCTCATCTAAAGGTAAGCACCGAGCTAACTTTAATGTGGGTTCAGTTTATGTTGAGTTTAGCTCTGTTCAGAATAATAGATTGCTTGATATACACTGGAGTTAGACAGACTGTAGAGTTTGTAATTGCTTGGAACATTATGAAATGGCGGTTGCTAGGGGGTAAGAATACATATAGAAAATTAGTCTTGGAATATGAACAAAAGGATGGGCTGCAGGGCAGGAGAACAACCAACCCCCACCAAGAACAGTCAACCCCCACCCCCAGGACAGGAAGCCACAGGTACAAGCCTGGGGGAGGGCAACCCATGGTGAATAATCCGGTTGTTCAGTGATGACGCGACGAATCCTACTTCCGGGCCTAAAGTAGTCTGCGTTTAATATGGCTTTTGTGTTGTTAACCTGTTTAATGTTTTGTATTTTCTTCTATTTGATCTCAAAAAGCTCCTAAAACAGTCAGTGATCACTGTTGACCTCCCTCGGCTTTCATTACCGCTAATCATTTATTTAAGCTCAGTTTTTAAAACCTTAGGATGTAGCTACAGCCCATCCCATGCAGCAGTATATGAAGGACTAACCTCGTATTGTGGATGGATTATCTCAGTTGTTCTCCTGGCTGAAGTTTGGTCCCTTTACAACATCCTGCCATGCGATTACATTTGTTCATGACCACCGAGAACACTCACGTTAACTTTTATTGAGTGGAAAAAAAAGTTAGCTTGTTTATATTATGCTAACATAGCTGTGTCGCTAGCGGTCACGTAGCACATCATTATACACCAGCTAGCCAAACTTCAGTAACCCTACAAACGTCACTGCTGTTTAGTTTCCCGTCTTCATTTATGTTGGAAGTGATAGCAGAGCTGTACGTTTTAATTTGTTTCCAAAACCCCGCAGTCAGGACATGCTATATTGTATTTAGATAGAAGCTAGCGAGCTTACTCCCTGCTAACTTCTAACTCCATTAAATGTCATAAATTCCGTTTTCATAGATGCCTGGATGTTAAACTCAATTGTTACACCTGGTAGAGCAGAACGCTGATCATTTTATTAAAGATGAAAGACTTTAGACAGTTTTTCAACTCTCAGTAATGCCATAGTAATCGTTTGATATATGGACCTGCAGCGGAGTTTAGGTCCAGACACTGCTAGTGACGTCAGACTGAACAATTGGATAGAGGCTGTGTCCCAATTCAGGGTCTGCACCCTTGAAGTACGCATTTTAAGTACCATTACCTCACCGCCACGCGACGACGGCTGTCCCAATTCGAAGTGTACTTCAAATTGGGACAATACTCCAAATGCACCGTCGATTTCCCCAAATATCAAGCGTGGTCCGGTGCACGCTTCGTGGTCCCATATATCCCACAATTCATAGCGCGGCGGTGGGTGTGGATAATTTTGCCGCAAAATACGGCAGAAGGGAGCGGCCGAAGAGGTTGTTTTTTTTTTCCCCAAACTTTATTGAAATTATAAAGCGAACAGTCACTCATTCCAGTTCAGTTTGTACAGTAGACATACAAGGCAAATAAGAGTAACAATATACAGTACAATGAAATAAGAAGGATAAATAAATAAAGGCTAACAAAAGAAAAAAAAGGGGGGAATGTGACAGACTTCATAACAACTTTGTACTTGAAAGTTGTGACAGCTCATTCGTTAAACATTTCTGAATGAATTTCTATCAATGATAAACCTTTTTTATTGGAAGTTAATTTAAGAGAGTTTAACCCTTTAGAGCCGGTCGGAGCGGGCGCGCTCTGTTTTGCGTAACTATTTTTAAATCCCGGTAGCTCTGCAACCACGTAAGCTAGCGCAATAATTTTTTTTGCATATGAAACCGGAGGAGTTGTACTTACATCTTATGCCATCAGCTTGTCCTAGGTCACAGTTTCCTTTCACATATAGCTTTGCAAAAACTGCATAAAAAGCACTTGCAGCAACAAAAACATAATATTCCAGAAACACGCTTTGCCGATCCGATCAGCTGTTCGTAACACTTCCTACGTCCATCAGCACGAACTATCGCATGACCTGCCTGAAACCGGAAGTGATGTCATTTTGCGGAAATGTAGTTTTTTACCATCAAGGCCTCATGAGCTTATGCTGGTGTTTTTAAAAGTTATCTTTGACTTTATGGCTTTCTGTGTCGTTTCTGGGATGCTTAGGACTCATATTGCACTGCTGGAAATAGTTTATTTTGATGCATATGCTGCTTTTTTGCAAATTTGCATTATAATATTTATTTTCGTTTTTCCTGCAGTGTATAGAAATTGGTGTATTTCAAAAATAAAACTATGAAGACACTTAAAAAAAATTTCCCGTGGTGGGAAACTATTTTGTGCAACTTTTTTGTATTTTCAATTTTGAGGGATAAGCCTCTTAAATTTCTCTAACTAGAAATATATCTTAAAAAATCAAATACGATTTTCAATTTCTTTGTAGTTTATTGCACTTTTTTGCAATTTATGTAATTGCTATGCTCTTAATGCAAGCATATTATTAAAATTTAGGCTGTAGTGGTTGTATTGATGTATAGCAACTTGAAATGCTCCCAAAAATGGCTCTACAACATTTCAATGGGAGCAACAGGACGGTCAGATGTGGCTGATTTTACTACAGAGTAGGACAGATTGTAGAGTAGCAAACATCGTCGGAAAAGACGTTTTCAACACTGCAGGTTACCTGGGTGTGATGTTTTTCTGCTAAAAAGAAACATGGTCTGAGTCCTACCTAACTATATAAAGAGTAACTGAAGGTTAAATGCAGTAAAAGTCTCCGCCTGATTGCTACCATCAAAAAGAATCGTACTCCAACAGCTCCTGGATGAGGTCTTCTGCTGCTCTCCTCGGTATCTGTTCATAGTTTATTGAGTGAGGCTGCGTCCACACTAGCTCGGATAGATTGGAAAACGGCGTTCTCTTCTGAAAACATTTCGTGTCCACACTAGCATTTTCAGTTGTTTTCACAGCGTTGCGCGTCCACATTGAAATGGCCAAAAATCCTTACTTGCCAGTAGGGCTGGGCGATATGGCCTAAAATTCATATCGCGATATCATTTGAAGCATGTGCATTAACGATATATATCACGATATATTCTTTTCTTCTGTATAACGTATTTTCCACACTATAAGGCACACTTAAAATCCTTTAATTTTCTCAAAAATTGAGAGTGTGCCTAATGTGTGAATTCTGGTTTTGCTTACTGACCTCGAACCGATTTGGGCTGCAGAAATCTGTTAAAAAATGTTTTAGTACAACTTTGGTAAGCCGCACTGCTTGATGGATTGTCAGAGCATTACGGCTGCCATAGTGAGGAGCTTCGCGGAGTAATCTGGGTCCAAAACTCCGTCCGCTTCAGGTCCCAAAGTCAAAAGAACACTAAGAGTTAAAAACGGTCTAAATTCTTTCGTCTTTAATTAAATCATCAGCATTGCTGCTTTATCGGGTGTAACAATTAAGTTTTACATCCATGAAAACAGAATTTATTAAATTTAACAGAGTTAGAAGTTAACAGGAAGTTAGCTCGCTAGTTTCCACCTAAACATTTCATACCATGTTCTGACTGAGAGATTTTTGAAACTAATTAAAACGTACAGCTCTGCTACCACTTCCAACATAAATGAAGACAGAAAACTAAACAGCAGTGGCGTTTGCAGGGTTACTGAAGTTGGACTACCTGGTATATAATGTTGTGCTACGTGATGGCAACAGACACAGCTATGTTAGCAAATTTATATAGTTTCTATCGTATATCGTTTATATCACCCACTCCTACGTGCCAGTACTGCGCATGTGTGAAACGCAAGAAGATTTGACCTGCCTCATTTCTGTCTGCTGCTTATTTACTTTCTGGTGTTCTGACAAACAATCCTACTTTGGCAAAACTTCCTACCGTAAGTAGTTTATGCACATTTCTGCTGTCACAGAGTAATCCCAGCACAAATTTAAGTAGTTATGACACTTTGCCACTTAACTTTGCCCATCAGAGTATGATTGTAGCTCATATTCAAAAAGCCAGGACAGTTTGCCACTTAATTTTACCCGTTAAAGTATGCTTGTAGGTAACATTCACAAAGGTATCATGGTTTGGCACTTAATTTTACCCATCAGAGTATGTTTCTAGCTGTTATTGACAAAGGTAGGATGGTTCGCCACCGAATTTTAGCTGTTAAAGTATGCTTGTAGCTCAGATTAACAAAGGTAGGATGGTTTGGCGCATGTGCTGAAACAACGGGTAGGATGGTATGTCAGGTCTCCCAGATGGTATGTCTGGATTCCCAGAACACCGGCTCTTTGAAACGTGGCAGCAAAATGTTGAGGAAAAGCACAGTTTTTTAAATGGACTAACAGTGAGGTGGACTTGTTGCTGTGAGTAACACAAAAGTAAAAAGTTGCAAAAGTGATTCAGAGTTAAATAATTTCAAGAAATCTGGAGCATGTAAAGACTGATATGAATCTTTAATAGGACTGTCAAAATTGAGAGCAAACAAAACAACTGCTGTATAATGCCCTCCGCTATCTTAGTTTAATTGGTCACATGACTGCATCATAAGGTTAGCATGCGTCATCGTTTTAGAACGTTTCCACTCTGCAACGCAAATCCACCGTTTTCAGATGTATTTGTTTTCAAGAGCGTTTTGAAACCACTGCGCTTTCCACCAGCGTAAACGCCGTCTCAGTGTGGACCAGATGCCAAAATGGAGAGAGAACAATACATTTTCAAACAAAAACGCATTAGTGTGGACATAGCCTCAGGCTACACTCACACTATTCAGCTGGTGTTTCCACTTCAATGTAGTCCACGTCTATTCCATTAAAATATGGTCTACAGTGTCAGTCCCATACTAAACACACTAATCTGGCTAAGTGTGTCACGGTTGGCGGGTTGAGCCGTGTGGTGTGGAGGAAAAGGAGGACCCAAAATGCAGACAGCCGACTGATGATATGAGTGAAAGTTTATTTACAGGTGACAGTGGCAGGAACAGACAACGAATCATGAGACATACTAACGGAAACCTAAACTGGGAAAACTAAAGAGCAACTAGAAATCCTCAGGACACGGGGTGAAAGGCAGAGAGACGCAGACTGACGGAGGATACCAAAAACGCAGAGATACACGGATGAAATGCAGATGAGCCGACAACGAACACAGACCGACACCCACTATATATACACACACACATACACACATACACAAGGTAATCGGGTAATCGCACACAGGAGGGAAGAACAGCTGATCTGATTACACATGATGACTGGAGGACACAAGCTGAACACAATGACAACAGACACAGACCGTCAGAATAGAACAGGAAATCCAGAACACGAGCCTTCAGCGCCATCAGATCTGATATTTTATCTAATCGCGATATGTTTGTAAACACATCTGAGGGCTCGATTGTACCTGAGGAGACACTGGACAGCTTTGTCCTGGTTAATGCTGAGAACCTTAAGAAAGTTTTCTCCACAGTGAGACCCACCACATGTCTTTTAGATCCAATCCCTTCTTCACTCTTTAAAACACTTTATGGATTTTTTGAGGCTGAGCTTTTATACATGATGAATTGCTCTCTTCAGTTGGGTGTCTTCCCTGCTGCCTTTAAAACGGCGGTGGTGAGACCCCTTCTGAAGAAGAGCAATTTGGATTGTAATGATTTTAATAACTACAGACCTGTATCCAACTTACCATTTTTAAGTAAAATCTTAGAAAAACTTGTTTTTACTCAGATTACTGTTTTTCTCAATGATAGACAGATCCTGGAGATATTCCAGTCTGGATTTAGGGTGAACGACAGCACAGAGACTGCTCTCCTAAAGGTTTTAAATGATCTTAGATGTAACTGGGACGCCCAAAAGCTCTCAGTCCTGGTGCTACTGGATCTAAGCGCAGCCTTTGATACAGTAGACCACGCTATTCTTTTAAACAGACTGAAACACATGGTGGGCCTCTCTGGTGCTGTACATAACTGGTTCACTTCCTATCTCTCTGACAGAACTTTTATGGTGAGTATGGATACATGCTCCTCTAAGATCCATAGAATGACATGTGGTGTGCCTCAAAGGTCAGTTTTAGGCCCTGTACTTTTTAATTTGTATATGCTCCCTCTCGGCGGTGTCATCAGGAGGCATGGAGTGAACTTTCACAGTTACGCTGATGACACGCAGCTGTACATCTCCGTGTCTCCTGATGACACCAGACCAATGGATGCCCTTTTTAACTGTATCTTAGATATACGATCTTGGATGGCAGAAAACTTTTTACAACTTAACCAGGACAAGACTGAAGTTTTAATCGTCGGTCCTGAGGCTCAGAGAGAGAAACTCTTGTCTAAATTAGAGGCATTTTCACTATGTCCTTCGCTACAAGTAAAAAACCTGGGTGTTATTTTTGACTCTGAGCTTGGTTTTATCCCACATGTTAAAAACATGTAACCAAAATTGGATTTTATCATCTAAAAAATATAGCCAGAGTCCGCCCTATTCTCTCTCGGGCCAACACGGAGATGCTGATGCATGCTTTTATTACCAGTCGCATTGATTACTATAATGCCCTGCTCTCTGGTCTTCCTAAGAAGAATATTTCAACTTTACAACTTTTGCAAAACTCTGCAGCTCGTGTTCTGACGAAGACCAGAGGGCGGGCCCACATTACACTGGTTTTAGAATCGCTGCACTGGCTCCCCGTGTGTTTCAGGATCGATTTTAAAGTTCTTTTATTGGTTTTTAAATGTCTTAATGGTCTTGGGCCTTATCTCTCAGATCTGCTTTTACCATACGAACCCTCGCAGACCCTGAGGTCCTCTGGTACTGGCCTTTTGATTGTCCCTAAAGTCAGGACACATACTCACGGAGAGGCAGCTTTTCAGTGGTATGGTCCTCGTCTGTGGAACAGCCTGCCGGAGGAGCTCAGGGCCGCAGAGAACGTACATGTTTTTAAGAACAGGCTCAAGACCCACCTTTTTAATTTAGCTTTTACTTAACGTTTATTTATTTTATGCTTATTTATTCTATCCTGTTATTCTATTATTAATTTAGACTTTACCTAATATTTATTGATTTTATTCTTATTCATTTTTTAATCTTCTTACTCTATTTATATTTATATTTATATCTATATTGTATCCTGTTCTTATTTATTTTATCATTTTACCCTGTATATATCCTATTGTGTCATATCTCCAGTGTTTCCTCAGAGGGCGCTCTCTGCACCGGGGCTGTGATCGACTGTGGCTGCTGGGTTTCTGGGGGTCCTCTCAGCCTGGCTGGGGGGCTCCTTGGCCTCCCTCCTGCTGTGTGCCCAGCCTGGAGGCTGCGGTCTGTGACCGGCTCCCGGTGCAGACGGCTCCCTGTTATAGTGTTTCCTCACTTGGCTCATGCGAGCCCAGCCCAATTTTTACTCTTTAAGTGTGCGTGTGTGTGTGTGTGTGTGTGTGTGTGTGTGTGGGGGGGGGGGGGATATGTGTGTATTCACATCATTTATGTTAATGAGAGTGTGGGGAGTGAGTTGGAGGGTGGGCTGCTTTTAACTATGTAAAGCACTTTGTGCTACATTTTTTTTTGTATGAAAAGTGCTTTATAAATAAAGATTGATTGATTGATTGATTAAAGCAGGAAACACACAGACTGATTTACAACACAACACGTGGACATGAACAGAGCACCAAGGACAGACACCGGTAGGGCTGAATATACACCAAACTTTAGGTTCAACCCTAAACTAGTACAAAATCAGAATAAACACAAGGCACAAAAATGAACTTCAAGGAAACACAAAACGCTGGGTCAAAATGACCCAGGACCATGACAAAGTGTGTTTTGCTCTCCCACAAAACCATCTTCAGCTGTGTCTCCTTCTTCTCTCTGTACTAAAATTAGAACCTCTGTTGTAATTGTAACACTCAGTGTCTTCCGTGTTGGGTGATTCTCTGCGTTCTTTCTCCTCTTCTTGCTTCAATCTCAGGGGTAGACTGCCCTGAGATATGTTTTTCCACAGACTAGGGGATTATTCTGCCCCTGCAGTTGAGATTTGAGATGGACAGATCCGATATTACGTATTGGTCCGATACTCACCTAAATTACTTGATCGGTTATTGAAAAGAAATACAAAATTTAATACGATCCTTTAAATATCACAAAAGCACTTCACAAAACCTTGTGACATAGCGTAACCCAGCTCATAACCATAGCACATCGGCGCAGCATGCGTCAAGTGATAGAGCAGCTGTGGCGTAAGAGAGCTGTCGGTGGTCTGGTGGAGCATTTGGAGGCTCGCTGCAAAACTAGCATTTCATCTCAGAGAAAGCTGTCCCGGAGAAAGCAAGAAAGCATTCCCACACTAAGCTTAACAACCGATATATGGAGCGACTTCTCCCCCCTCCCTCTCCTGTTGCTACTTCAATCATGAAACTGATCAGTGATCAGCTGATCGGCAGACTTTCATCCTAAATGACTTTTATATCTCGTCGGGACTGGATTTTATATTCCTGATGGAAACTTGGCTTGGATGCGGTGAGTTTTCTTCTTTCTCGGAACTCCTTCCCCCGATTGTTCATTTTTCAACTCTCCCCAGACCAATGGTAGAGGTGGAGGGCGTGCTCCATTTGTAAAATAATTTTAGAATTCCACATTAACAAAGTGAGTTTCGAAATGTTTTTTAAAGTCCTCATTACCATCCTAGCTCCCCTAGGATGGTAATGAGGTGCTTGAAATCTTGTAGGTGGCTGAGTTTATACTGCTACCATTGAGACTGATCGGAACTCCGTCTTTGTGGAGCTATGGAAGTCCATATAGACAGGGTGTAGCATCCCCTGGGTAAAGGCGGTGATGTGCAGGGGGGGTCAGTGGTTTTTCCCTTTCAAGTTCTTGTAGGCAACTGATGACTTTCTTTTTGTAGTTGCTTCTGGGGTTTCACCTTGAAGCTTCATAGGTATTGTTGTCACTGAGGACTTTAGTCATGTTTATTTGCTCTGCTTCTTTTTGTCAGGGATAAAATACATATATATATACTTTTTGTGTCCCAGCTGAGTAACAGGAGGAGAAGAGTGGTGGTGCAGCAGAGGATAAATTTCAGCCATTTGGACTCAGCTCAGCCACTACAGAGGAAACAATGACTTCAACACAAAAGGTGAGAAAAACATCACAGTTACTCTGTTATTGAAACTGTGTGTACAGCTTGTTGGTTTTTAAAAACCTGTTAACAGCAGCTTTATCTTTTCCATCCTGGGCTCCTCCATATATACAGAATCTACATTCACAACCAAAAACCACAGAAGTTACAAGAAAATACAAAGATCATATTTTCTCTACACATATTGAAACAACAATATCATCAGTTGAACTCTGATTTTTTTCTGAAGTAAAAGAGTTTCTCTGCTGATCAATATTTCTTCAATAATGTCATTTTCATTACAACTCTCATTGTAGCACATCATTGTAATGTGATACTATCACCAGAAGGTGGTGGAAACACACCAACAATGTGTTTGTTCTCACATTAAATTCCACCAATGGAGGGAGTTTCAGTTTGTTCCACGACTGCATTTCACTCACTGCCTCTGTTTGTATCTCTGTCACTGCAGGACCAACATGGAGCAAGAAGTCAGCGCTCTCAGGAGGCCGACAAACCTCACAGAAGAAAGGGAGAGAAAACCTACAGCTGTGATGAGTGTGGGAAGGATTTTACCCGAGCTGGAAGCTTAAAAATACACCAAGTCATCCACAGTGGAGTTAAACCTTACAGCTGTGAGTTGTGTGGAAAGTCCTTTACCCTGGCTAAAAGCCTAAAAACACACCAACTCATCCACAGTGGAGTTAAAGCGAACAGTTGTGACTTGTGTGGAAAGTCTTTTACCTGGGCTAAAAGCCTAAAAACACACCAAGTCATCCACAGTGGAGTTAAAATTTACACCTGTGACTAGTGTGGAAAGTCTTTTACCCAGGCTGGAGTCTTAAAAAGACACCAACTCATCCACAGTGGAGTTAAACCTTACAGCTGTGACTTGTGTGGAAAGTCTTTTACCCAGGCTGGAAACTTAAAAACTCACCAACTCATCCACAGTGGAGTTAAAGCGTACAGATGTAACTTGTGTGGAAAGTCTTTTACCCAGGCTGGAGACTTAAAAACACACAAACTCATCCACAGTGGAGTTAAACCTTACAGCTGTGAGTTGTGTGGAAAGTCTTTTACCCAGGCTGGAAGCTTAAAAACACACAAACTCATCCACAGTGGAGTTAAAGCGTACAACTGTCACTTGTGTGGAAAGTCTTTTAAATATCCTCATCAGCTGAAAAAACACCAAACAAACATAACAAACATGAACGTACACACATGGAAGTGAACTTCAGCTGTGACCAGTGTGACAAGAGCTTCAGGAATCTCAGTTCATACTCCAAACACAAACGATCTCACACTGTAAATAAACTGTTTCACTGTTACCAACGTGCAAAAACATTCACTTCATTATCTGCTCTGTGCAAACATCAGCCTGATCATGCAGGACTGAAATCACTGGATCACAATGAATCTGAAGAGAGAGAAAGATCCTCTTCTGGTTTCAGGCTCAGACTTAAAAACCTTGATATCAGGCTCCACAGAGTTCAGATGGAATCTCCTGTAAAGAGTGTCAGCTGATGCCACACTTGGATCTGATGAGGTAGCTCTGATTTCTGGAGCTGCAGTGAATAATTCTGAATGTTACATTTAGGAAGCTGCATGTATAGATATGCATATCAAGTTTATTATTTTTCCTTTGAGGGATTTTAATTCTCTAAAATTTTATCCCTGTTACATTTTAATCTTTGTTCCCTTAGGACACAGTAGTGTTTAGCAGTTGTATTCATTTTATGTGTTACCTAAGTTAAATTTCATTCACATTCATATTTAATCTTTTGCTGTGGTAAAATCTTCTCTTAAATCATTTTCTCCCAAAACTTTTCACAGCAGTTGCTCTTAAAACCTCCAAAATGAACTAAATCTGTCCACCAGCTTTGAAACAACACCTGCTGTGACTTTATGTCCAGAAAAAAGAAACTCAAGCTAAACTGGTTTTGGGCTGTACTTCCATGTAATACCAGTTTGTACCTGAAGATGAAGCAGTGAGTCAGTGTAACCTTTATTTAATTAGGCAAAGAACACATTCATATTCACATTGGCAGCAAAGAAATGTTGAAAGTTAAAAACAGCAGCACACATCAGGACCATTTTAAAGATCACAGGTGACTACTTTTACTTAATTCAGATTCCTTCAAATTTTCGGCTCCTGCTTTCACTTTAGTGTATTTACTGTATCCTTGAAGTCCACATGATGTTTTTTTTTAATGAATTCATTTTGATCCACATGTTCTGCAGCTGTTTCCCTGTTGATTTGAAGTTTGTATGATGAAATCCTGATAATATTAAAGTGTTAGTTATATTTGATGAACTCTGTGTAAAGTTTGTCTTATTAAACAGTTTGGTGTGAAAATGAAGAAATGGTCTCAGAACAACTAGTTTGAGCCATGATTTCAGATTCAAACTAATTTAACTGTTTTCAGTGGTACATGTGGAGGTTTATCAGAGGAGGAGACTTGGCTGTTCTCCACTCACACAGAACAGGGTTCCTGCAGCTCATTAAAAACTCTGAAATGATCTTCAAGGACCAAAATATTTGATTTTTCTCAAAAACGTGCTGTGGGCATGACGTTTTTAGAGAGTGTATTTAAGATGCATTGTGAATAACATCTCACAAATTCCAATAAAGCATATGTTCCTGCATTGCAACAGCGCTTTGCAGATGTGTTCTCCCAACTGCCCGTGTGCACGACTCTCATGGAGCACCAATTTGAAACGCAGCTGATTGGCAGATTCCCTTGTCTGCAGAGTCCAAAGACAAAAACGGCCTCCTCCACTCTGTGTGGTTCGTACCAATTCGTCACACTTCCGTTTGGCTTGTTTGAAGCCCCGGCCATTTTTCAGCACTTCCTGTAGCGATAGCTGCGTGCTCACACTGCATATGCTGTTTCCTACCTGGATGATGTTGTCATTCATAGTGATACCTCAGTGGAGCATGTGCAGTGGTTGGTCACAGTCCCGGATTCCCTGAGGCAGGCAGGGCTGATGGCAAACCCAAAGAAGTGTGTGGTTGGATGGAGGGAGGTACAGAGTTTTTGGTACAATTTTGAGACCCCATTTGGAGGCTGATTACACCACAGCGACGTGATGAAGGCTGTCCCAATTCCAAATGTGGCCGGAAATGCGCCCTTCATTTCCCTTGGACTTGAAGGATGAGTCAGGTGTATCATTCGCCGCCCAACATATCCCAGAATTCATAGCGCAGCTTTGACTGTAACTAGTTTTAAAAAAACAACAAAAAACAGCAGATGGTAGAAGCGTGGTGGCTGAAGAGTAAACTTTTGAGTATTGAATTTTTCAACCTCATCAGTTAACGCTGTCCATGCGGACATTATAGATTTGTAAATGATTACCTAACAATCTTGTCAACACAAAGTTCTTTATTGACAGGCAGTGGGGAGAGGGGACACTTGGGCAGTGTATTTACTGCATATAATGTGTTATCAACCTTTTCATCTTTTCTCATTACCCACAGCTACATCCACTTCTTTTGGGCTTAGGCTACTCACTAGGGCTGGGTATCATCGCTGATTTCTATAAGCGATTTGATTAAATTCAATTTTGACTCAGTAACTGTTTCAAAGTAACTGAGGATAAAACACAGAAAAACAGCAAGCTATGCGTTTTTCAATTTGACATAATTAAAAAAAAATTTATTAAACAGCAAAAATGAAACTTTCTTTTGGTCGAAGAGGAATAAAAGCTGCAGCTCAGAATCAGTGAGATGTTGACTTTCTGCCCCGACGGCGTGTCCGTGTTCATGTCGTCAGCTGAGAAAGGCGACATGTCACTGATGCATCGGGTCCGCCCATATGGAAAAGATATATATAAATCTTATAAAGTTTTTATCTGTCTTGTATGAAACTTGTATGAAAAGCATACAAGAGTGAAAACACATATAAGATCCCTTGAAAAATTATAAAATGAAATTTGTATGTTTTGTATACTTACTAAAAAAAAAAAATGAAAGTAATGAGAAAGTGGCCACTTTCATGAGTAAATCATATATGTTTTTACTATTTTTTTTCCATATGCGCACGCTTTGTGTTCACGTCTTTCTGTGGAATCTGTTCACCTGTTCTCATTTATTGTTTTAGCTGTTTGGTGGTCATTGAAATATATTTCTGAGCTCCCTGCGTTTCTGGCAAAATACATTTATATTTAGAAATCGATTCAGGATTTAATGAATCAATATTGCATTATTCATCGCGTTATTAATCGATACCAAGTCAGCATTGGTATCGGATCGATTCTAGCCTGGTGAGATCAATTCTTTACTTTAATTTCTGCTCTTGTTTGCAATGCTGTGCATTCGGCAAAGACGAAACAGCCAGGTCGCCGGACTCGCTGCTCCCGTGTCAGCGAAGAGCAGGCAGACTTTGCTCCTCCTCCCCCCTCTTGTGTTTAGATGTTACGCTGTCATGTGACGTGACTTTGAGGGATTGTTAAGTTGTTTACATGTATATTCACCAGTTGTTTTTGTTGTTGAGAATTTTAATTGTAATTTTTTTTATATCATAGTTTCTCAACAGTACTTGTTTCTTTTAATTTGTTTACTGGTTTGCATGCACTTTTTATTTTTCTAGATTTTTCTAAAAAATAAATTTGAAAAGAATTGATAACTGTAAACCACCACGGCAGACCCAATGGCATTTTCATGCTTTGCAGCATCATTCATTCTTACAAGTCATCCAGCTTGTAAGAATAAAGGCTTTGCACCCCTGATGATCCACCAGGACAAGCTCAGCAGTGTGTGAGGAAGAGGAGGAGGAAGAGCCAGCAGCAGCTGACAGATGGAGAGAATAGACAGACTGTTCCCTGTTTGTGAAGGACTGATTGAAATGTTTTAAATGACTAATTGTCTGCCCTGAATCAGTGTTAGTAGTAATATAAAGGCACTTTTTTTGCCCCCACACCCGTACCCCTCCCCTTTCCCCCTGCGCATCCATGTGAGTGCATGTACGCGTGCGTGTCCCCCTGTAGTAGGCACTGTGAGCTCAGGCGTCATATGAGTTCACATGTGTTTAATCTGCGTTTTATTTAATGAAACTATTATATGTTTTAATTAAACAGTTTTTAAGGGATGTATAGGTCTCAGCGCTCTGTTATTTAGACACAGATGATTTATTTTAGCTAGTTTAGGAGCATTTTACTTTTAATTTAACTAGTTTAGGAGCATTTCACATTCTTTAGCGCTCTGAAAGACACAGAGGCTAATAGTTTTTAAACTGAGTACCACAAACAACAGGTATCCCTTTAGAAATAAACTGTGATACTTCTAAAAGCACATATTCACACCTAGCCACACTAGCACTGTATGAACCCCCAATGTTCCTTTAATGCAACTAGCCCTCTAATTATCTACTAGTCACAAACACCCTGTAACAGTAAGACTCAAAGATTACACATAGATGATTTAACTGCATTAGGAGCATCTCACTTTTCTTTAGCTCTCCGAAAAGACACAGAGGCTAATATTTTTAAATAGAGCACCACAAACAACAGGTATTCCTTTAGAAATAAACTTTTCTTGTGATCTCTAAAAACCACAGATTCTTAACTCTGCAACAGTTACACAGGGGGGTTACAGTTAGGCCCCCAACAGTCAACAAAAGAAGTCATAAAACAATAAAAGCGGCTCCCTTTATCAAGAGCATCCCAGCACACACATCCCAACTGTAGTTCCATAGTTTTTCCACCTTTTTCTTTACAACCTGTTCTTTATATCTGCATCTCAGAGGCCAACTGAAACCAAATCCACCTATATAAAAAACCCCATCAGACACATAGTATTTTCCTCAGCACTTCACAAATGCCGCAAGGTATACTGTATCGTTTTAACTTTTTATTTTTCCCAAACACAGTGGTGGTTAGCACACAGTATGGACATGTAGAAAGCATCGTTTGTTTGGAACACATCAGCAGAGAGGTGGAATTCATAGCTGTTCATAAGAGTTTCATTTAATCAAACCTCATTTTAGTATCTAAGTGGCTCCTCATCATTATCCAATTCACCATTTTATTTAAATACCTGAATTTTCGGAATGAGGATCCAAGAGGGACACAGAGTAGCTCATACAATGGTATAAATGTATTTTTTGCGATACTTTATAAATATGAAACTCTAAAGATTTTGAATTCATGCACATTGTGAATCAAGAATCTAAATATTTGTGTCACAATGATTTCTATAAAAGCATGTTGTTTATGGGGATAATGTGACAAATTTTTTGTGCGTCCTATTAATGATCAATGGTAATTGAAGAGGAACCCTGGCTCAGGACATTTTCATGACAAGTGACAGCGCAGACATCTGCTAATGAGAGAACACATTTTATCATCATAAACACTGTGATATGAAGCATCGTTAAAGTGTCATTTCAGTAAAGTTGACTCATGTTTTTTAATAGATGACTTAAAACACTAAACTCTAATTTCTGTGGTTTATTTTAAGTTTACAGAATATAACATGTGGTAAGATGACGAGTTTTACTTCTCACTGACCGTGTTATGTGTATCTATTTATCATGTATGCTACTTTGCTCTGCGGACTTTAAAATGTTTCATTGTGTTCATGAAATAAACCAGACTTTCACTGTCTGCATCTTTTACTGTTTTTCTGCTTTTGTTCACTCCAAGTTTGACAAACCTACAGATATCCAGAGTTAACTCACTAACAATGTGGAGCAGTCTCAGTGTATTTAGCTGCTTTTTCCCTGAACACAACCAACTGAGAGTCCTCCCTTTGGTCATTGTGAATGTTGAAGGAGATTTGTACCATAGACACTTAATACTAGTGTTTCCTGCACTTAATCCATCACTACTATGTTCTATTTAAATCCAGATTCCTTTTATAGTTTGCAGTGAAATTTATTAAACCATTGCTTAATGAGACAGAAGTACAAGTCGCTCTTTACTAACACGTTTGTAGATAAGTTTATTGCTGAACGACACAGCTAGCAGTCTCACACACTCTTTAGGTTTTTGAAGTTATGTATGTAAGGGTTTAGTCTATCAAACCTTACCCTTTTCTCCCCAGTATCACAACAGTATGACTCCCAAAGTACGGCTCAGTAAACAACCAATGATTCTAAAGCCGGAACACAAAGATACAGTTGGAAGATGAATGATTGCGTTTTTATGATGCGTAGTAAAACGACCCCCTCTTCTTCTTCTCTGTGTTGTTGCTGTTCGTGTGTGTGTGTGTGTGTGTGTGTGTGTGTGCCTTAGAAGTCAAATAATAGAAAAAACAAAAAAGCATTTGAATTTCATTTAGAACTGAGATTCTAAGATGTAAGCAGAAATCTTATGCACAGCCAGAAACATGTTTCCCCACTTTCACAATGCTGAGGTGTCAAATCCACAGCTTTACTTACACACACACAGTAGATTTTTAAAGTTTTTGGGTACAGGGGTTTAGCCAAAGATGCAACATCTACTTTTGATAAAGATCACTCCACCTGTTTATTTCTGAATAAATTAAGCATCTTTATTAAGCTCTTGTTTATAAATGTCTACACAATAGTAGACACCGTGTGCTCTGTGACATTATAGTCTTCTACTTCTGCTTCCATCGGTTTGCATTTTAAACTCCCAGCCTTTCAGGTTGTTATGAACGACTTATATTTCTAACATTTTGTGATATAAAAGTGAACCACGCGACTTTTTTTCTTTTCTGTTTGATGGAAGGACTTAAGACACGAGTTATTTAAACATTTCTAAATGACAGTGTGATGGCCATGGTACTTTATGTGGGCCAAATATGTTAAGGATAATGTTTATCAATGTAAAATTGCAAAGAACCTTCGGATAGATTATAACATCTTGTAAACAGTTACCTCAGAAGCTGTACTGGTAGATCTATGTATGTAAGGTAAAACTTTCCACAGTACTTCCACTTAAGTAACTAAACACATAAAGTCACCCTTACCAATAATCCACTGCTCCTTGAAAAAAGTAGCACAAACAGACAACTGACTCAGCAATGATAAGTAGAGCTACCCGAGGCCGATACTCAAGCAGAAGAAAATTAAAAGTTGTTGTTTTTGGCTCGAAGAATTAAAGAAAGTATGTTTAATAATTCAACAAGACCCGCACCTTCAACACATGTACATTCAAATTTTGGAACAGGCTCAACATTGCTGTTGTTCAATAGTTTTTATCCATTCGAAAAAGTCATTTTATGGCTTTAATGTTTTCAGCTGATAAGGAGAATGAGTGCATTTCAAATGAGCGTTCAAAGGCTTTAAACATCTGCTTTGTCTGTAACGACAGTATCAAACTACAGAGCATTGTTTTTACTAAAATTCAACATTTTCAGATGAAAATTTGGCTGCTTTTTGTTTTTTTCACTGTAACACCCCCCTCAATGCCATTTTTAGGATATTCTTGGTGATCCCACCTTTTTTCATATTTATGCTTTTGTCACTGAGGGTATCTAATACGCACATTGTCACTGTGTTTTTGTACTACCAGCCGTGAGGGCTCTGCTTTTGCTTTGAGCAGTCTGTTTTTATTTTGTCTCGTGAGTGCGTGTTTTTCAAACGAGATCCTCGTCAGTTTGATTTTGTTACCATAAACTTTGTGTGAAGTTCACAACAGAGGTAAAGAGATTTAAACACCCCAGTTTAAGGAGGCAGGCAGGGGTTGGACCAGCTGCACAGGACAGGTGAAGCAGAGAGTGTCTGGGGAGATGTGCAACATAAGCAGAGGGAACATTTTACAAGATGATAAATGGCACATTTAGGTGATTAAGGATTTGTTGACAAGATTAAAAGACACATCCGTCAGAGTTCAACAACATTACAGTTTGATTAAATAAAAAGTTTTTAAACTACATATGGTTTATTTTCTCCTCTGATAGTAATCACATTAAACATGTCAAGAAAGAAAGAGTATAAAGAAAAATAGTAAGTGTGTCTAATTAACCTCTTCCTGTGAACCTTATATCATCCTTTAATATGTTTGGTGTGACAAACTTGAAGAAGCACAGAAAATATCATCATTAATCTAATCAGTTTTCAGCCTTCATTCATATTGAAAAGTTGAAATCTTCCCTGCTAGACCGAAGTGCAGCGTTTAACACCGTTGGCCATAACATTTTATTACAGCTATTATTAAATGGCTGAAGAGAAAACCAAGGGTTGTTTCTGCATTTTATTCTAAATTTGCGGATAGGGGCATGTTTATTTATAATTTTGATAAAAGTATCATAAAAATAATTCCATGCCAGCTCAAGATCAGTTATCAGGTAGATTCTACTCCAGTTATAGTCCCATAAATCATGAAAGAAAGCTTGCTCACAGAAATGCTTAAAATCTCGTTTAAAAGCTATC